>NC_089587.1:195048774-195348774 GCF_019320115.1 Miscanthus floridulus
GAGTCGTCGGCGTGCGGGGCGGGCGCCGGGGGGCCGGGCGCGGGAGGAACGCTGGGGGTCAGGAGCGCGGGGGAGGGAGTAGGGGGCCGGGGCGCGGGGACGCCGGGGGTCGGCGCGCCGGGGGCGGGCGCCGGGGAACCGGTGCGGGTGGTCGGCGTGCGGGGGCGGGCAGCCGGGGCCGGGACGCGGGACGCCGAGGTCGGTCGGCCGCTCGAGGAAGGGCACCGGGGGCCGGGCGGGGACGCCAGGGGTCGGCGCGCGAGGGCGGGCACCGGGGGCCGAGCGCGGTACGTCGAGCACCGGGGGACGGGTGTGGGACGCGAGTGCCGGGGCGTCGGGGGCAGGCGAGGGCGCGGAGGCGGGCACGGGACTGGCGGCGAAAACCCTAGGCGCGCGGGCAACCTGACAGCGTCGATGGAAGAAGACAGCGCCCAGACTGACTCCGTGCGTCGGTTCTCCTCTTTATACTCCCTCCTATTTGTAGGGGCGGTTCCTGATCTAGCCGCCCCTACAAATCCATTTGTAGGGGCGGTTCCTGATCTAGCCGCCCCTACAAATGCATTTGGTCAAATGAAAAACAACACTTTGACTCTAGTATTATGAACTCTAAATGACTTCAAATTGAAAAGTTTTGAATACCAAGTTTGTTAAAAGAATCAATATCTACAATTGTTGTTTTGGTCAACTTTCCATTTGAGAAAGTTTGGACGGTTCAGATTTGTGATTTTTAAATTTCAACGCCTACAAACTAGTTTTCGGAACCCTAGGTTATCTCAAATTGAAAAGTTTTGAATACTAAGTTTGTTCAGCTCATCAAGATATACCATACTTATATAGTCCATTTTTTCATTTGAGAAAGTTTGAACAAAATGTAGTTCAAATTTCACAAGTGTGTGACATAGTTTCAGAAAGTCTATATGAGATTCAAGAATTTGTGACTAGTGTTTGATAAAACTTTCTCAAATGGGAAAATGAGCTATGTAACAATTGTAGATCTTGCTGAGATGATCAAACTTGGTATTCAGAGTTTTTTCATCTGAGGTCATGTAGTGTCTCATTTGAGCAAGTTTGACCAAGTCAAATTTGGTCAAATGAAAAAACAACACTATTATGAACTCTAAATGACTTCAAATTGAAAAGTTTTGAATACCAAGTTTGTTAAAAGAATCAATATCTACAATTGTTGTTTTGGTCAACTTTCCATTTGAGAAAGTTTGGATGGTTCAGATTTGTGATTTTTAAATTTCAACGCCTACAAACTAGTTTTCAGAACCCTAGGTTATCTCAAATTGAAAAGTTTTGAATACCAAGTTTGTTCAGCTCATCAAGATATACCATACTTATATAGTCCATTTTTTCATTTGAGAAAGTTTGAACAAAATGTAGTTCAAATTTCACAAGTGTGTGACATAGTTTCAGAAAGTCTATATGAGATTCAAGAATTTGTGACTAGTGTTTGATAAAACTTTCTCAAATGGGAAAATGAGCTATGTAACAATTGTAGATCTTGCTGAGATGATCAAACTTGGTATTCAGAGTTTTTTCATCTGAGGTCATGTAGTGTCTCATTTGAGCAAGTTTGACCAAGTCAAATTTGGTCAAATGAAAAAACAACACTATTATGAACTCTAAATGACTTCAAATTGAAAAGTTTTGAATACCAAGTTTGTTAAAAGAATCAATATCTACAATTGTTATTTTGGTCAACTATCCATTTGAGAAAGTTTGGACGGTTCAGATTTGTGATTTTTAAATTTCAACGCCTACAAACTAGTTTTCGGAACCCTAGGTTATCTCAAATTGAAAAGTTTTGAATACCAAGTTTGTTCAGCTCATCAAGATATACCATACTTATATAGTCCATTTTTTCATTTGAGAAAGTTTGAACAAAATGTAGTTCAAATTTCACAAGTGTGTGGCATAGTTTCAGAAAGTCTATATGAGATTCAAGAATTTGTGACTAGTGTTTGATAAAACTTTCTCAAATGGGAAAATGAGCTATGTAACAATTGTAGATCTTGCTGAGATGATCAAACTTGGTATTCAGAGTTTTTTCATCTGAGGTCATGTAGTGTCTCATTTGAGCAAGTTTGACCAAGTCAAATTTGGTCAAATGAAAAAACAACACTATTATGAACTCTAAATGACTTCAAATTGAAAAGTTTTGAATACCAAGTTTGTTAAAAGAATCAATATCTACAATTGTTGTTTTGGTCAACTTTCCATTTGAGAAAGTTTGGATGGTTCAGATTTGTGATTTTTAAATTTCAACGCCTACAAACTAGTTTTCGGAACCCTAGGGTAGTCTCACACACATGCATAAAATATATAGTCTCACACGCATGCATAAATGAAGCCTTACAAACACACACTTACACAAACACTCCACGTTCAACAACTAGCTAGCCCGCTGTAACGACTTTCCCCTTGACACCTTTTCGTTCCCATGGCATTATATCTTTGGGGAGGTTCTTTTCCACAACACTGATCTTCTTAGGAAAGTCTATGAATAGCGGCATCTCATCATAGTTATTGTAAGCTTCAACATCGTCCACGCCATCAACTCTAATAATGTGTTGTTTCCCGGAGGCAACCATGTGCTTTGTCTTCTTCTTCGGGGGGAGGTTACTTTGTGGGTCAGACATATAGAAAACTTGTGCGACACATGAAGCGAGCACCCAAGGGTCATCTTGGTAGCCTAGATTCTCGAGGTCTAGGACTCTCAATCCGATCTCGTTCAGTTGGTGTTGTTTGATCCAGCGACATCGAAACAGGGCCACCATTATATCCCTTCCATAGTCAAGTTCCCATATCTCTTCAATGATGCCAAAGTATTGGATCTTTCGCCCTAATCCATCGAGAGCCTCTATTCGAACGCCACTATTTTGGTTCACATATTTACTATCCTTTGTGTGGGTATAGTACGTGTACCCATTGATGTTATAAGCATTCCAAGATGTCACTTGTCTCGATAGCCCCTCCACCAATCTACTGATGGTAATATAGTATATGGTTTCTTTCAGGCGGTATGTTTTGGTCCTTCAACCATATAGTTAGTCGTTGCTTGTGCTGTTTCATGACCCAATCATCCGAACGGCCATTTCTCTCCGCCATAATGATAGCCAAGTGTTCATCAATATACGGTTGCATCAGTTGTGTACTCTGCAAGACACTATAATGCGCCCGACTCACCTCTTTGTAATCATGGTCGATGAACACTTTTCTACCACTGGTGCCCTTCCCAGCCAGCCTACCCTTGTGATGAGAATCGGGTTTACCAATCCCTTTCTATACTTTTAGGTACTCTTGACAGCACTCGATGACTTCTTCAGTACTGTAACCCTCTATCATGGAGCCCTCTGGGTATGCTCGATTATGCACGTATTGACTTAAAACCAACATGAACCGCTCATAGGACCACATTTCATGCAAGTAGCAAGGGCCAAGCGCCTGTATCTGATGAACCATGTGAATCATGAGATGTGGCATTATATCAAAAAAAGCAGGAGGTAAACACATCTCCAGTTGGTTTTGTGTCTCCACCACAAATTCATGTAGGTCACTCAGCTCTTCCTTGCCAATCGTCTTCTGTGAGATCTTCGAAAAGAAGTAGCACATGCGGGTGATGGCCATTTTCAAAAACTCTGGCTTTATAGCCCTGATTGCAATAGGTAGAAACACTGTCAGCATCACATGGCAATCATGAGCCTTGCAGTGTGTTATTGACAAGTCCTTCATCGACACTAGCTTCTTCACATTTGCTAAAAACCCAGTCGGGACTTTGACCCCCCTCAGGAAAGTGCATATAGCTCTCTTATCGTCTGGTGTTAGGTTGAAGCACGCCGCGGGCAGAGTGTATTTTCCATTAGCCTCAGGTACCGGGTGAAGCTGTAGCATCATGTTTAGCTGCACCATGTCTTTCCGTGCTTTCAGACCATCCTTTGACTTGCCTGTGTCCATCAAGGTAGCAATGAGACTCTCAAAGACATTCTTCTGCACGTGCATAGCATCAATGGCATGGGGGACCTCCAAGTCTGGCCAATAAGGCAGATACTAAAAGAAGATCGATTGTTTCTTGAAAGGTACGCCTTCGATAGGAGGTGTGCTTCTATCTCTATTCGTCCCATCCGGATTCTTCTTTCCATAGACGACGCGTATGTTTTTCACCATTCTGTACACATGTTCTCCGTTATGACGTCTCTCCGGAGGGGGTTCAATCTCCGGGGCGTTGTCATAAAATCTAAAGAACAATTTGCTGCGGTACTTGTGACTTGTCTTTAAGAAGCGTCGGTTCCTTAGGTAAACTATCTTCTTGGATGCATCCAGGTAAACCCATGTAGTACCATCCAAGCAAACCAAGCACCCCGTCTTCCCTTTGATCTGTCCAGACAAAGCAAACAGCGCGGGGTAATCATTGGTAGTAACAAATATTATTGCTCTACATATGAAGTCCTCCTTTCAGAACGCTTCATACATCTGCTCCCCATGCCTCCATAGTCTCTCCATTTCTTGCATCAAGGGCTTGAGGAACACGTCTATATCAATGCCTGGTTGTTTAGGGCCAGAAATAAGAATAGTGAGGAGAAGGTACTTTCTCTTCTGACACAACCATGTTGGGATGTTGTACATGGTCAAGATCACTGGCCATGTGCTGTGGTTGCTCATCCTCTCATTGAAGGGATTCATTCCATCGGTGCTCAGGCCAAACCGTACATTCCTTGGGTCATCGCTGAATTCTTTGTGCTTCTCATCAAACCTTTGCCACTGACTACAATCAGCTGGGTGTGCAATCTTATCATCATCCACCTTATGCTCATCATCCCACCATGTCATGAGTGCGGCTTCTTTAGGGTTTAGGAACATACGTCTCAAGCGGTTGGTCACTGGCAGGTACCACATTACCAGGGCAGGAATTCTTCTCTGCTTTGCATCGTTGCCTAATGGAGTGTCCTCTGGGGGCTGAGATTCTTGTACCACCTTTTTTGTACCCTTCTTATTCCTCTTTTTCCCTGTGGATGGTTCGTCCCCACCATAAAGGTCATTGTTCTTGTACCGGCTGGCCCCACACCGAGGACATTTAACCAATGACTTGAACGTTTCACCATGAAAAAGTATACAGTGGTTGGGGCATGCATGTATTTTTTCAACCCCCATTGTCAATGGACTTATGATCTTCTTCGCTTGGTATGTGTTGGCGGGAACTGAGTTTGGTTGTGGCAGCACCCATGATAGGAGATGCAATAGATCATTGAAACTACAGTCTGACCAGCCGTACTTAGCCTTCAGGATGAGCAGCTCAAGCACGAAACATAGCAATGTCCAATGTGTCGGACAACCCTTTTCAACACCATACACAGTCTCCTTCGATGCTTTTGTCACTCTTTCCAAATTTTCTAGACCTTTCAGGCTATTTAGTAAAATCTCTGGTCCAAGGGTTCGAATCATGTCATCTAAATCATCTTCAACTCCGACACGTGCTCCACCATCATTATTGGCACCACCTTTGTCGTTACCATCCCAACCACCAGCATCACCACCTTGTTCATTACCAAACTCGAAATCCATTTGTGCATCAAGCTCGGCTGAATATTGGGACAGGGATTCTATGGTTTCATCGTCGTATTCCTCCTCATCCTCGTCGTTAACAATAACCATTTCACCATGATGAATCCACACTGTGTAGTCCTCAACAAATCCTCGTATAATCAAATGTGATATGATGATAGTCACATCTATCCATGCCATACGGTTCTTGCAATCTTTATAGGGGCAAATAATTGTATCCTTATTCTCTTTCAATGTCGTTGCATGCTTCGTTGCGGCTTCAATAAATTTATCCACCTCTTCACGGAAACCTACCTTGAACCTTAACAAACCATACATCCAAGAGTTCCTGTACTCCATCTTTTACAACAACAACAAAACAAACATTAAAGGACTACTTATTCAGATATATATAAAAATTAATCAAAGTATTAATTATTTGAGAATAATTGTATATACCTCAGATATATATGAATATAAATCTAATATAATTACATGAAGCATACAAACACACCATGGTAGAGGAAAATTAATTAATGGCCCATTTATCCATAAATAATTAAAATACATATTTATTGATTACAATAAACAATTTCAAAGACAACAATTAGCAATAATTATACTTTACCCAATATCTTTCGTACAAACCCTAGTCCAATTTTATCAAACATAAATTTACAAAAACGAAATTAATAAAAAAACCAAACCCTAGATCTAGATCACATGCACATGAAACATCCATAAAACTAACTAATGGTTCACTAAAATCAAGAAACATGGAACAAATAAGGGTATGGTCTTGTTCCCCTCCCTAATTTACCCTAGTACATTTAAAAATTGGGTCTAATTTGCTCATAAATAACTCAAGCACCATAGAAGAGAGAAAAACAAAACTCTAATTATTCACTAATCAACCATTAAAACTTTAAAAAAAAGTGTGGAATAGCATTTTCTTACCTTCTACAACCTCTCCACCAAAGGATTTGAGACCAAAACCTTCCCCCCTTAGTAGAGCAATTTTTGGGAGGTGCCCAAGGCCTCCCCACCTTTCTTTCACGGGTTGGAGTGAGTGACCCGAGGAGGAAGAATGTGCTGCCTCAGTTTTATATGGGGGCCATTTGTAGGGGCGGCTCAATCACCAGCCGCCCCTACAAATAGAATTTCCAGGGGCGGCTGGTGATTGAGTCGCCCCTACAAATCAGACCCTATTTGTAGGGGCGGCTGGTGTCTGGGCACCCGAGCACGCCACTGTAGGGGCGGCACCATCACCAGCCGCCCCTACAAAAAAATTGATCCGTTGCTAAAAATTGTTTTCTACGTAGTGACTGAAACCATCACATTTGATATAGTCAATATGGATTACCCCTACACGGTAATCTTCGGGAGGGGGTTCACCAACAAGTTTGAGGTAGTAATCAAACAAAGCTATTTGTGCATGAAAATGCCATCCCCATTCGGTATAATCACGGTGCATGGAGATCAGCTAGCATCAAGGCAAATAGAAGGCAAGCCTATCCCAGGATACAGTCTCATTAATGAAGTCACTAAGGAGAAGCAAGATGATGAGCAGGAACACAAAAAGATCACGGCTCCAAGAGCAGAAGCGGTAGAAGGCACCAAAAAGACACTGTTATCCAAATCCACGCCCGATAAGTGCATCCATAACGGCACGAACCTACCAGCACAAGATAAGAAAAAGCTCATAGAATTCCTATTTGAGAGCAGTGATGTTTTCGCCTGGTCGACAAACGACCTCTAAGGAGTCAGCAGGAACTTGGCAGAGCACAACTTAAATGTGGCGAAAGGCGCGAAGCCCCGAAAGCAAAAGCTTAGAAAAAATTCCACCAAAAGGGCTAAAGCGGCGAAAGCAGAAGTTCAAAGATTGCTAGATGCCGGGGTCATCAGACCGGTCCAATATCTAGAATGGTTAGCCAACGTTGTATTGGTCAGAAAGAAAAATGGAAAGTGGCGAATGTGTGTTGACTTCATAGACCTCAACAAGCACTGCCCGAAGGATCCCTACCCTCTACCCAAAATCTATAAGCTAGTAGACATTGCTGCTAGCTACGAAGTCATGAGTTTGCTGGATTGTTTCTTAGGATATCACCAAATCTGGTTGAACCCGGAGGACAAAGAGAAAACAAGCTTCATCACCCCTAGGGGCACTTACTGTTACCGCCGAATGCTGGAGGCGCTATGAAATGCAGGACCCTCTTTCTCCAGAATGATAGATGGGGGTTTCCACGAGCAGAAGGGCAAAAACTTGGTCGCATATGTCGATGACATAGTAGTCAAAAGCGATAAGAAGGAAACACACATCGAAGACCTCCAAGAAACATTCGCAAATCTCCGAAAGAACGGCCTAAAACTCAATCCAGACAAATGCATCTTCGGCATTCATAAAGGGAAGTTGCTAGGCTGTCTCGTTTCCACTAGGGGAACCGAAGCAAATCCAGACAAGATTTCAGCAATAATCAATATACAGCCACCGATAAACAAAAAGCAGGTACAGAAGTTGACTGGTAGACTAGCAGCGTTAAACAGGTTCATCGCGAGATCAGCTGAAAGAGGATGACCATTCTTCTGGGTTTTAAGAAACTCAGACCTATTCAAATGGGGCGCTGAGCAACAGCAAGCCTTCGATGACCTCAAGAGCTATTTGACAAAGCTCACTACATTGTCAAAGCCTTCACCGGGGGCGGTATTGTTGCTTTACTTCGCCGCATCGCCGATAGCAGTAAGCGCTATTTTGATAGAAGAAAAAGAGCACGAAAATAAAATGAAGCAGTTCCCAGTCTATTTTGTGTCCAAAGCATTGTCAGGAGCAAAGCTTAATTACTTTAAGCTCGAAAAGATAGCATACACCGTTGTCATGGCATCCAGGAAACTGAAGCATTACTTCCAAGCTCATCGCACCAGGGTATTATCAGCCCAACCACTAGAAGCCTTGTTTCAGAACAGCGAAGCGATAGGGCAAATTGGAAAATGGGCAGTCGAGCTAAATAAATATATAGTCGACTTCGAACATAGATCAACGATCAAATCTCATGTGCTAGCAGATTTCATTATGGACTAGACCCCTTCCACTTTTGTCACAACTCTGTAGTTCAAAGAACCTATATGGACAATGCACTATGATGGAGCATGGGGAGCGTTAGGCGCAGGGATCGTAGCAATTCTAACCCTGCCAACCGGCCCAAAGTTAAGATATGCAGCGCGACTGCAATTCCTCACTACCAACAATATCGCCGAATATGAAGCAGTTCCGTTAGGCCTGCGAAAACTCAGAGCACTGGGCATTTGAAGATGTATCATCAAATCTGATTCACAAGTGGTTGTGGGGCACATCAAAAAAACATTCATAGCAAAGGAGCTCGAGTTAGTTAAATATCTCGCGGCAGTAAGAAGAATGAAAAAACATTTCATCGGTTTCAGTCTAAGACACATCCCAAGAATCGAAAATACAGAGGCAGACGAGCTAGCAAAGGCAGCGGCCCAAAACCTACCGCTACCTCCTAATGTATTTGCCCAAGCATTGATAATCAAGGCCATCAAAGAAGAAGAAGATCACCCTGCAGCAGTGCATGTAATTTTCGGCGAAGACTGGAGGTCCCCGATACTTGGATTCTTGTTAGGAAGCTACGAGCCGCTCGACAAACACGAAGCCAAAAGGATGAAGGCAAAGACTAGACAATACTCAATCATAGGCTCAGATCTATACATAAGCGGAATCACAGCTCCCTTGCTCAAATGCATAAGCAGGCAACAGGGTATGGAGCTCCTGGGGGGAATTCATGCGGGGTCATGTGGTGCGCATAGAGGGCCACACGAGATTGCACACAGAGCGATGAGGCAGGGTTTTTATTGGCCATCAGCAGCAGAAGACGCCAAGCAACTAGTAAGAACATGTGAAAACTATCAGATATTTGCAAGAAAACAAAGCTTGCCGGCTAACCCAACAACATCCATCATACCAACCTCGCCTCTATAGCGGTGAGGTGTCAACATTGTCGGGCTATTGTCGCTGGCACCAAGCAATCTCTATTTTGCCATAGTAGCCTTAGAGTATTTCTCCAAGTGGATCAAAGCGAAAGCATTAGCGAGAATCACCTCAAGAAGACTGATAAGTTTTGTTTGGCAAAGAATCATATGTCGATTTGGGGTGCCAACCTATATAACAGTAGACAACAGTAAGCAGTTTGACTGCACCAAATTCAAAAACGTCTGTTCTGAGCTCAATATCAAACTCGCTTTCGCTTCAGTCAACCACCCTCAAAGCAATGCCACAGTCGAAAGGGCCAATGGCCTGGTTTTCATGGCAATTTCCAAGTCACTCTTTGACGCCGCAAAAGGAAAGTGGGCACAAGAATTAGTCACGTCGGTCTAGGGCCATAACATCTCACAATCAAGGGCGACTAGTTTCACCCCCTTCTGACTGCTGTATGACGAAGAGGCGATTACCCCAGAAGAGCTGAAGTTAGGGTCATTTCAGACGCAAATAGAAGCTACAACTCCTAGGCAACGATTCGTCGAAATTGAAATGATAGAAACATCTCGGCTCCGCGCCGCCAAAAACTTAGATGCATACCACGCAGAGACAAGGGCTTGGAGGGACAAGAAGGTAGTTTGAAAGGACATCAACCCAAGCGATCTAGTCCTCATCAGTCATGTGGACAAGCAAGGAAAGCTTCAACAGCAGTGGTATGGCCCGTTCATCGTAGCAAGCATGATCAAACCATGTACATATCGGCTGATGAACGACAAAGGGGTCGAGACAGACCACACATGGAACGCGAACAACATGCGTCGCTTTTATCCATAGTACAGTTGTTTGGCTTCCGCAAATTTTCAATTTCATGTAATCTTATTTTCTTTTTTATTGTTAGGGGATTGACACTCTTTTTCCTCACAGGGG
The DNA here is from genome assembly GCF_019320115.1 of Miscanthus floridulus. Taxonomy (NCBI): domain Eukaryota; kingdom Viridiplantae; phylum Streptophyta; class Magnoliopsida; order Poales; family Poaceae; genus Miscanthus; species Miscanthus floridulus. The sequence goes on from NC_089587.1 coordinate 195,059,234, forward strand.
AAACCCTTGCGAAAGGGTGTGAGGTTTCTTAATGAGGCAATCCTTTGTAACCCTTTTTCAATCAACAAGTAAACCTCTCCCCAAGAAAACAAATTTCACCAAAAGTCAAAATGAGCCTGAATAGTACTCGGGTATCGACGACTTCATCCAAGAAAAAGGTTGCTTCGTCTCTCATTTCGCAAATAATCGCGGAAGTACTTCACAACCAGAAAACCCTACGGGCTTGTTACATATTCCGACTCTCCAAAAAAGCGAGAGGACGAAGTCAAAAGCCCATGGGCTAATATCATATTTTGACTCTCCGTAAAAGTGAGAAGACGAAGTCAAAAGCCCACAGGCTAATATCATATTTTGACTCTCCGAAAAAGATGAGAGGATGAAGTCAATAGCCCACGGGCTAATATCATATTTTGACTCTCCGAAAAACCAAGGGGATGAAGTTAAAAGCCTACGGGCTGCTACATATTCCAACTCTCCAAAAAAGTGAGAGGACAAAGTCAGAAGCTCATGGGCTAGTGTACATTTCGATCCTCCAAAAAAGTAAGAACATGTAGTCAAAAGCTGTCGCAGAACCATCCAATTTATAAGAGCACAAGTACAATAGCAATCATCGAAGCGATCAAACCATCATACTTGAGCCCATATAAACCTGGTAGTCCAATGAAATCGCAAAGGATCTCAAACAACCAACATACAAACTAGGATCGTAGAGATTCAACATAACCAGCCACATGTTACATCATAGTTCATAAATATTTCTCATACATTAGAGTTCGAATAATTATTACAAACCAAGTTTGAAAGTAGCAGAAGCAAAGTAGTTTAACATCAACATCACATGTAGTTTAATACAGAGCTAGTTTCATAGTCATCTCCAACCAAAAGCACAAGGGTTAGATGATAAACAGAATGACCATTGCCCATGGTCCTAGTCCTCATCCACTGTAGGAGCAAGGCAGTTCTTGCAGTAGCTGTGATACATAACGTTATCTGCAACAATGAGAATAAAACCCTAAGTATGAGAAGGTACTCAGCTATACTTACCCATCCAACTAATATACTAAGACACCAAGAAGTATGCAAGGCTTTATAAGTAGAGCTGGTAGACATTATTTGCATAGAAAGCATAAGTTTCCTAGTATCTCTTTAATTGTGAATCACCAGTTATTAATCCTATCTCATACTAGATTAGCACTATCATATGCCAAACATGTTGGTACCATTAAGTCATCCCAATAATAACCATATCCAGTTGAGTTCTTGTATAATCCCATAACCAACATTTCCATCATTTACTATGATGAAGTGTACTCAAGTCAAGTTCTCACTATCCGGGAGAGACGATGATTCGAATCGATTCCTACCCAGCTGGGGAATTATTCCTAACACACACCCATACTTCCCCTATTGGGGTCGCATCAGGTCACCTTTGGGACAACTCAAGTACAATCACGTGTAGGACCAGCGCCGCACCCTCAAAGATACAACCAATCTGCCAAGGGGGCTCGGGACTCTAACCCGCCCTTGGGCTTACGCCGATTGGCTCTCCGCACATCCTTACTTGCCTCCAAGGTGCACACTTTAACTGCTCTTGTCCCCGGCCTGAGTTGAGATACTCGGCTTCACGGTCAGAATGACTTATCCGGCCAACTATGTGAGAGGCATGCGTTCAACATGACAAGATGACCTCCATCATCCTGGTCCTTAAACGACACAGATAGAATCACTACTGATACCACAACATAAGACTCCGCCTGGTCTCCATTTATTCAACAGTACCAGGTTATGTTCCACGATAGCACAATATAGCCAACCATGATCAAGTTATCACCTATAGCTCGTAGGTGACAGGAAATCACCCTGACTTCTATCAGTATAAGCATAGCTAAGCATGATAAGCGTTCCTGGACTTAAATAGGATTCATGGTAGATATTTTTGGTCAAGGAAAGGTAATATGCAGCAAGTGTTTCCAAACAACTTCTGTCACGTAATGCATCAATACGAATAACTTTAGGTGATATTAATAAAGTAGGGAGACTTATAATGCTTCGGGGCTTGCCTTTCACTGAACGTTGTTGTCTGATGATACTGGGCACTCGGGAAGGTAATCAACCTCAGGCTCTCCTTCTCCTAGGAACCTCCTAGGTGCTGCACCTCTTGATTCTCCTCCTATGGGTCGACGTCGAGCTCCACCAACGTGATATCCTCGGTGGAACCTATTGCATGCATATGCATAAGTTACGCCATGATAGCAATGCTAACTCCATGCATGCATACGAAGGATCATAGATGATATGATATGGAAAGGTACATGCTGCGATAATGATGTTAAGTTACACCATGATAGCAATGCTAACTCCATGCTAACAGAGTAGGTGCATATCTCTTCTCTATCTACTTACAAATTTCACACAAAGCAATGTCTAAGCTACACATGACAGTTACAAGTTCACATCATAACTGAAGTTCTACTTATCCAAATGCTATGATCTAGGACTTTCTGGAAAGCTTATAAAATTTCCTACAACTCTTATTTAATCACCAAAAGCTAATTCACACTCTATCCTAACCAAAACAGACAATTTATCCAGTGCTGTCCAGAAATTTCAAAGAACAAGCATTTCGGAAAACCAACTTTAAACAACTATAACTCCTAAACCCTTTGGCCTATTTCCCTGAAATTTTAACACAAGATATATAAAGAAGTTCCCTACAACTTTGTTAATAACTATTTCTACAGAAAACATAATTTCGACTATGCAACATACCAAACTACAGAATATGTCCAAAAACACTTCGAAATCGAATTATAGAGCAATAATATTTTTACTACATGTAAGCATTCCAATTTGACATCAACAAGTATACCAACAGTTCAAGAATACCAAATACACTCAAGAAAACATAATGGTAAATCCCAAACTATTCATTTGAATGCCTTTATTAATTTAATTAGATAATTAGGGAAAATAACAAACATATACCAAATGTGCACAATAAATTCTCAGAAAATTACAGTGGCTTTTAAGTGCTACCAATAGACTACTGTAAAAGTTTCATACTATTTTAACAATGTATAACATCATCTACAAAAATGACAAGCTAGCAAGGCCTATTTTAGTGAAAATAGTAAACCCTATAGAAAAGTGTCAAACAACAGATTATATATTTTTTCTAGCTTCATATTAGTGCTATACCACTATACAAAAATTTGCATATCAATATGTTACATATTTTTATCCCTACAATTTTCCTCAGAAAATGCCATTTACTAATAGATAAATAGAAAGACCCTACTTCAATCAAGTTTACAGCAAGTTCATTATTTTTCCTAGCTAGAGCATGTCAACACAAGTCCAACAAATTGGAATCACAATTTTTTGAGTTTTCTAGCTCAAGATATCTATCTTACAAGATTACTAATATTCAAAAAGCACTTATTAAATACATTTTAATCACCATGAAAAATACTAGAAAATAGTACATTTCATATTTTTACAAAACACTACACTTCATGAAGATTACAAAAAAATTTGGCTTCACAAGAAGTGGACCTCTAGAACTCCACTTATGATTTTTCAAAGTTGCATACAAATATGAAATAAATGCACTAGCTTTTAACTCAATAGCGGCCTGACAGCCGAGACCCTCAAGTCAGACGGGCCCGCATGTCAGTGACACAAAAATAGAGCAACAGGCGTGGGATGGCCTGGAGTTCACCGACGACGAGCTTCTCCAGCGACGGCACCGGCACTACTGTGATCCCTAAGTCATCCCGCACACAGTAGGCTAGCTATTTGGATCAATTGCGGCCATCAACGGTAACGGTGGCGCTCATGGCGACACGGCGGAGTGGGTCATCGGCGAGGCACCGAAGCTGGCTGTGATAGCTTGATCTAGGGTTATGACAAGCTTAAACATCCTACGGTGGTTCTAGCGCACACACTAGGAGGACCAGTGGTGGTCGGAGATGCTCCGGCCACGGCGACGTGGCACGACGGTGAAACAACGGTGAGGCCGTGCACGGCATGGAGACCTTACCGTGAGCGGCTAGCAAGCAATGCGAGCACGGTGAGACGGTGGGATCACGACAGTACTACAGCAGTGGTGGAGGAGTGACACAGTGCGAGCTAGGGTCGGCAATGGCAATGACGACACTGCACTGAGCTGCTACGGCTGCTGCGGGCGAAGAGAAATGGGAGTGCACGAAGTCGCGGGCGGGCGCTGGGGAGGGTGAAGGCGCGCTGAGGCCCAACATGGCTTGACTGGGTTGGCCAACAGTGGCGAGCAGGTTCCATGCGGCGGCCAGTGCCTGACGGTGGTCGACCACTGATGGCCATCCGATTCGGCCATCAGAGGCGACGCACGAGCCTGACAGCCCATTTCGACGACGATCAATCTCCTAAACTGTAGCTTATTAGCGCAAACAATCTTAACAAAAGTGGTAGCCCTACATACCATCTACAATTCCTCTTTAAAGATCAAGTTCTAATTCTCAATGAACAAGGAGTAAAATCATCCCAAAGTCAGCTTAGCGAAACTGGAAACGTGCTAAGACTTGGAAATTTTCTAAGTGTTGAAATTTTGTGTTTTACTAATTTTTGTGAGCTCAATTTGACCAAGCTATGCACTGAATTAGCTCATGACCTAAAAATAAAAGTTGTTGCTCTACTCAAACACTACAACTTTTCTTAATGGTGCTTTGCCATGCAAAGACTCTATTACATAATTCAAACTAGGTCAAACATACCACTTTAAAAGATGACATACACCATAACTAGGACTTAGAGACCAAACTAGGCTTAGTCATGATACCAAAGTTGTTCCTTATGCTATTCTAAACATGTTCAAGGTATTCCTAAGGTTCCCCACACATTTCATACATTGGTTACAAGTAAACCCTAACCTAAGTAAGGCAATTAAGTAACAATACATGCAATATAAGCCCACATAGATAGAATACATGATATGCTTATGCTCATGAATGCTCAATGATGATTGTGATCATGCAATATCAAGGTTAGATGCATGCTTAACACCTAGGGTGTTACAAAAGCCCTTGGGCTAGTACACATTTTGAGCCTTTCAAAAGAAATGGGGCGAAGTAACATGCCTACCGGCTAGTGTACATCCTGACCTTTCGAATAAGCAAGAGTGGCAAAGGCAGAAGTCCACAAGTTATCACACATCTTCGGCCATCCAAAAAAGTAGAAAGTGTGAAACCCAAAGCACACAATATTAAGCTTATCTAGACACCATAAGGGAGCGAACTTCTAAGTCAAGGCATTCCTTGTTATCACAAAAATAAGACAAGACAATAAATAACAAAACCTACAAGAACCACCAAAATTTAATGAAGACAAGTACATTCAGCCCTATAAATAGAGTATCCAGAGTCCCCCAGGCACCAAACAATGCTCATGGAATCAATCACAAACATCAAGGGAGAAATAGAGATAGCCACCAGTGCAAAGGCAACACCTCGCGTTTGGGACAAAAAGCTGCACAAGCACAAAAGAGCAAAGTAGCGAAAAGCGGATAGGACGAGAGAAAACATAATATCCAGTCAGCATACTAGTCCAAAAGGAGCAAATGCCCAGCCCTCGCTACGCGTGGAGCTAGAAGATGACGCAACAAGATGAGGATGGGTCACAACGACAAGCAAGCATAGACGAGTAGCTGTGACCTTAGAAAGTAGCAGCTCTGTGCTGGGAAGTAGTCAAAAATAGCAAAGTATGGCAATTTAGCTAATTCGCCCTGCAACTTAGCCAATTCGCCTTAACCCAGAGCACAGAATAACAAAGATTAGCAGCACCAAAAGCAGAAGGAAAGATACCGATTGTACAATTTCTGCCAATACATCTAGTCTGAGCAAACAGACACTCATTTAAATTTTTTAGCCAATAAGAAAAACTTCCTTAAAACGGATCGCACGTTCACCTTTCACATCCCCTCACCCCAAAAAGTTGGGGGGACGGCGCCAATTCATTTAAGCCACGCCGAGGGGCTAGTATTCAAGCCTCTCGCACGTTCGACCTTTCGCATCCCCTCACCCCAAAAAGTTGGGGGGACGGCGCCAATTTGTTTAAGCCACGCCGAGGGGCTAGCACTCAAGCCTCGCACGCGTTTGGCCTTTCGCTTCCCCTCACCCCCCAAAAAGTTAGGGGGGATGACGTCTTTCCATTTAAGCCACACCGAGGGGCTAGCACTTGAGCCTCTCACACGTTCGACTTTCCGCATCACCGGTGAACAAATTCACCCTCGCTCAGGCACTGTAGGGGGATAGCACCTGACCCTATCGCACATCCCCTCGCTCAAATAGTCTTTCGTGTTAGAGGACCGGACGCATAGTGCCATTTTTGTAGCAACCCAAAGAAGTTGGAAGAGTTTTTTTCTCTTCAGCAAAAGGGGTGGTGCCACTCAGTAAATGCCGTCGGGTATACAAGCGAACCCGCATTTAAAATCACACCCACCTCAACCACTTCACCTACCTCACCTAACCAAAGTAAAGACCCCGACGCCAGCAAAAGCCCTATAAAAGGGAACCCAGGTCTTGAGAGCACCCAAGTGTTAGGAGTATGGAAAGCAGAGATGTGGGGAGGATCAAGAGCAAGAGAAGGTAGGTTGAGAGCGGCGAATGAGTGGAGTCAAGAATTAAGAGCGATAGACACCTATTGGCCCTTTCGTTCATGCAGCAAAAGGTTGTATAAGCATAGAATAGAGTTCTATAAAGTTTCGATAGCGTGAGAGACCACGTAAGAGCGAGAGCATAGGCGGTCGGAGGGCGTCATCCACATGGTCTTTGTTACGTGCCAAGCCCATGTGTCACCGAGTGAGCCAAAATTGACCAACAGTGAAATGGGCAGGATGAGGGATACCGCAAGAGAAAACTGTAACATCCCCCAATCTACCAAAAACGCGATTAGCAGCTTCAAGGCCCCAGCCATCTTTGACCAAGCCACTGCAATGGTTCAAGATGCGCAAAGCCACTATAACATGGTTTCAATCAATCACGGCACGGCGAAAGGGGAAGGCACAGTTGTCCTGATCCTCAAGGCCTCAAAGCATTAGCCTTTTTCCTTCACTGAAGGAACCAACAAAGAACGCGAGATGTTGCGAGCCAAGAAGCTACATACACTGGCGGAACTCTGCATATCTCCTAGTACACCCGCTCATCTACTATTTGTGTCTCGCTCGTCGCTCAAGACATTGTAATAACAAAGGCAAGCAAGCCTTCATAAGAAAGGGAAACACATCGAAAGCATTTAGAGTAGCCACGATAGGCCAATGTACAAAGAGCCAAATCCATCAAACATGTACAAGCTTTCACTGCGGTTCTCTTATGACAAGAGCCAAGTACTTAGAATACATGCCCTTGCGGCCTCTAAACTAGCCTATGCGTTGCAGCAATAATAAAAATTGTAACGTCGATTCTCTACGTCCAGTGGAAGCACCTCCCATGGCTCCTCCTTAACCTTGTAGGGGTCTAAAATCCCCTGAAATTTGCTCCTTTTGAAATAGAGTTAAAGTGATTTAAGTTTTATATTTTTGTGTTCATGAAATATAGGAAACATAATATCTTTCAGTTAAATTAAAATTCATCCATAAGGTTTAGCAACTTGTTTGTGCATACATGCTGGTGCATTGGAATTATTGGAATGTGTGGCTTTGTGCTAAAATTTAAAATGGTTTGAATTGCTTTTGAAAATGAGTTTGGAAAATGCTTCGGAATAAAAGAAAAGAAGAAAACCCTCTCTCCCACTTCTAGCCCAAGCAGCCTAGCCCCCTCGCTCTCTTTCGACCTATAGGCCCCGGCCTGCCCTAGCCTTTCTCCCGTAGTCCCAAGCCATCAAAGCCTGTTCCCTTTCTCCTCACTCCCTTTGGCCTGTTGGCCCAACAGCCGCATCCCTCTCCCTCTCTATTTGGCTGACATCCTAACACCGTGCTATCTCTCGCTAATGAGGCAACCCCACCTATCAATCGTCTCCTTCCTCCCGTATGCGAGCCAGACACGGCCTAGATGGAAACCAACGGCCGCACACCCTGATTTTTCCGACATACGGCGTGTTCCCCACGCCTAGACCCCCATAAATAGGAGCCTAAGCTTGCACCACCCTCCCTAAACCCTAGCATCATAGCCACCATTGTTTGGATCTCGCCGCGTTGGAGCTCGACCCGCCGCTACCGTAGCCACTGTCTGTCGCTTCACCGACCCGAAGAGCCATCTTCCTAGCTTCATAAATTGGTAATACCACTACGGGTTCCTAGCGCTTGATCTCTCTTGCTCTCTAACGCTCGCGTGACCTCGCTGAACCAACCGAGCTACCAAACTGAGCATAGCGCTGCCCTCAAACTCACGTGGCTCATTTTGATCCCCTAGGCGAGTTTGCCATGCTCCACTCTTCCTCCTTGTGCTTTTCTAGAGCCGTTTCGTGGTCTCTAGGGCCCTAGCCGTGCGCACTGGCATGGTCCACTCACCATTAGCCATGTCTACCATCATGCTGCTACTATAGCCGGTCGGCTCCCCCCTCTCTCTCTCCCTCCTCCTAATCTCAGCCATTCATCTCAGATCTAGCGATCGAGATCGGCCGGTACCCTTTCGGCTGGCGTTTTTGCTAAAGAGTCCCTCCCTTTCCTAGATAACCAACCCACAGTCCCTGGCTCAGAATTAAAATCCTATTCTGATTTATTTTAATTTGAAAATCAATCTCAGTATTTACAAAAGTGCCACTGCTCTTATTTTATGCATAACTTCTCTATTTTAACTCTGTTTTGACCCATTCAAGTTGCGTTAGATTCGTAATAACGTAATCTATGTGATAGTAACCTTGCTTAACACATTTTATGATTTTAAATAAAATATTAACATGATCAATCTATATGCAACTAGTTTTTCAATTAAAAGTAACTTAGGCTTTCCACTTGGGTCTTTTATAAATAAAATAAGATAGGATCCATCTTGGTTTTCCAAATCAAGTATAATTTGTTTTAAGTAAATTTAGATATTTTAGATAAATATCTTATATATGCTTTTATACATTTAAAATAAATGAAGCCTATAGTTTCTTTTTAAAGTAAATCTTTCGGTAGTCGTTTGTCTTTCACCGTAGCTCTGATTAGAGTGTTTTTCGTGTACGTGTGTTCGTTGCAATGCGTAGATTAGTTTTCAAACATTTTTCATCGATTGGTGTACTCCTCTAATCTATAGTCTTTGTTTGCTATGCATGTGTGTGTTTGGATGCTTGTGTGGTGCTCTATGATCATGTCCCGTCGGTGAGAAGTGCGTTGGTGATCTAGAAGAAGTCCTTTGGAGGTTACAATTCAGTAGAAGAAGGATCCGAGTTCAAGGCAAGTATAACATGGGATCATCCTTGTTTCCTAATAACTTTTAATATTATTTAATTCATGTGCATGTGTCTACCTTGTTACCCCTAAGGATATCCTAGCTTTTATATCTTGTACCTTGACACCCGTGGGACATTGCATTGGGTAGTATGATGCTAGTGCTCTAATTCAATAACCATGATCTATAACTTGACTAATGGTATATGCAATAAACATTAAAATATGATTTTTAGCAACATGGATAAAGGGGGCTGGAGTATTTGGCTACTTTCCAAATGCTTTAGATTACTCTCCGTAAGGACTTATCTGTAAGTGATCACCTGGGACTGACAGTACAATCATGAGAGCTATGGCTTCGGCTTTGGCTTTAGCTAAGTAAACTGAGCTTTTGTAGCTAGTTAGTGGTTACCAAAAGGCGCAGGAGAGGCCTAGGTTGCAGAATGGCTGCTTGTCTCTCAGAGTGTGTATAGCCTGTGTGGAATGCACCACTCTGTTAGAGGGGCTCCATTTGCCTAGCTGCTGAAACCTAGCGGCTACTAACTTGTTAGAGGGACCTTCGAAAGGCTTCATAGTGAACTGTGCCGATCTTCCTTGGAAGTGGGTGAAGAGGCTCACGACCTCGGTCGAAAGGGAAAATCACGACTCATGGATAAAGATGTACAACCTCTGTAGAGTGTCTTAAAACTAGTATATCAGTCGTGCTCACGGTCACTAGTGGCCTGGACCCCTTATGGAATAGATGATGAACACTGATGACACAAATGATTATTGTTTCTTTCTATATGTTATTCTTGTTTACATGATCATGTGGTTATTTGGGGCTGATGCTATACTTATTGCTACTCAATTGCTAAAATCATGACTCACTAAAAGCTAATCATAGTAACCAGTGTCACCCTTTTGAGCCTTATGAACCCCATGTTATATTGTTGAGTATGACATGTACTTTCGCTTGCTTTACTTTTTAATTCTTTGGAAAAATCCTGGATGGGTACCAGATTGCTAGAGTTTGAAGAAGTTAGGCTTGTGATCAACCAGTCAGTTATACCTGTGGAGTTGGAGTCTTCACCTAAAGAACGGAGTTGTCTTGCCATTGTTTGTTGTCTAAGGTTATAATCTCTTGTACTAAGTACGTTATATATTAAGCGTTGTCTTTTGATATTACCCTTATTTGTAGCTGTATGTGAGATTTGACTTCTTCGGCTCACATATGGTGTGTATCTAGTTTTATCCTTAAAACCAGGTGCTACAAAGTGGTATCAAAGCAAAGCTGACTGTAGGACGCAAGCCTAGTTAGAACCGGATGTTTTAGCATGCTTTCATCCTTGCCTAGTTCTTGCTTTCTCTTTAACCTTGTTAATTGCTAAAAGTTATGCTTACTTTTGTCTCCATTCTAAACCCTCTCTTTGTCTAATAGATGGATCATAACGAGGATACCACCGGCATCAGAGGACAGGAGGACCAAGCTATGTCGCCCTTGATCGCATTTGATAAGGAAAAGCTATTCGCAATGCAAAAGCAAGTACTAGAAGGAATGACTCAACATGGGAATTCACAACATGCTTCTCGCAAGATTAGATCAACATACCAAAGGGGCCAGTGAAGAGACAAGTTGTAGAAGCTTGGAAGAATATTAAATCCAATGAAGGTGTCAACAGTAAGATGCTTGGAAGTCAGGATCAATGTCATTGTTGTAAGCATTATGGTTTCCCATGTCTCCAAAACAAGCAAAATAAGAGGGAAGTAAAGTTGAGCCCGAATTGTGAGGATAATGTGGATAAGAAGAGGAAGGCAAACTCACTGGAGCTAGTATTGGGAAGCAATCGACATTTGAATTTGTCACATCTAGCTCTGATCCCTAGTCAGATAAATCTAAATTGTAAGTAGTTAGAAGCATCTCAAGCTAAAACTACTCCACATGAGGTATGCATAGATGGGTGGACTATCAATTGTAAGGAGTTTCAACCCCAAAGGACCAAGCAAGATAAGAAGCAAGCCAATCAAATGAAGGTGCAACTTTAGAGTCAGCAAGCTAACAACACACCAAGCAACAATTTCGTGGAGTATGATTTCACAAAAGATCCAGCTAAGAGAGTGTGTTATCATTGCCAACAGGAAGGACATTATGTTAAATCTTGTCCATAGAAGAATCAACAGTTGTACCATAGAAGTAGCCAGAGTTAGGTCACTACAGGACTCTGACTAGCAAGTGTTGGTGACGTACAATACGAAGGAAGACCTTGATGAGACTGATAAATGGAGTCATGATGGGATACGCAAGATCAATGAAGTGGAGAATAATTTACACCATCCTGACACAAGAGATGCTACTCTGGATGCCCCAGGAGTCACACTGAGTTTAAGAAATAGGAGTGTGTGTTCCCTTGTGTAATAAAAACGCTAGTAGCGAAAGTCGAGTCTGTGTGCCTTGTGAACCTTTAGTGTTTGGTTGGTTTGTTTTAGTGCTTATGTTTGAGTTGGATCTTTGTAATGAGTGCAATGATCTTGTGGGGTATGTCCACAATTTCTTTTAGTTTATTATAGGGCTAATATATAAGGATTACTGAAATAAATAGTTGGGTTTTGGTTTTCTCTTGTTAGCTCATCCTGCCTTTCCAGAGCAACCTGTCTTTATCGGTTTATATCTCTGTTTTTGGACGACAAAAAATCATGAGAAAATTCTGGACAATAGTAGACTTCAATATATTTCTCTGGCCTCAAGGACCACCCAGATAGCTGTTATGGTTTGGTAGTTATGAAAATCACAAGGCGATACATCTGCGCTGTTTGAAGACTGTAACAGTTTTGGTTGTGCACTGTTTTCGACCAACTTAACTAAAGATTCTGGAAAAGTGTTCTATAATAAAGTTGTAGGGAATTTGATAATCTTTCCAACGGTGTAAAATACAATTTCATTAGATTAACATAATGAGAGTTACAGCTGTTTTACTGCACTGCTGTTTTTCATTCCGCGAGCAAATTTCAAGTTACTTGTTTCTACCCTTGCGCATGAGTTCCATTGTGATGTCAGAACGTCCTTATGCTAGTTAACTCATCTAGAAGAAGGTGCAAGCTACCCTTTTGTGTCCCCTAGTTGACCTTTTGTTAAGGGGAGTAGCCAAGTTGAAGCATTTGTAAGATGAAGTTTCTTACATTCTTGTGCTTCATTTGGAAGTATCAGTTATCTCTAGGGTTGGGTCTCCTCTTGTCTCTCTTGCCATCATTCCTATCTTGTCATCTCTTGAAGCTACAATTAAGGATCTTATAAACGACTGAATCCTAATTCATACCTGTTGAAAACAGATGGTTGCCACCAGGAGAAGTGTTTCGCATGGTGATAGAAGGAATGATCCCAATTCTAATCCACCACCACCAAATCCTCCAACTATAGAGCAAGCTTTGATGATGTAGACTCAACTATTATAGACTTTTGTTCAAAATGCATTGAACAACCCACATCAAGCACCACCTAGTGATAAGCGTGGCCAATTTATGAAGGGACACCCACCGACATTCTCTCATACAAGTGACCCACTAGAAGCTGATGACTGGCTTAGAGCCGTGGAGCGACAACTTAACATAGTCCAATGTAATGATCATCAGAAGGTGCTTTATGCTTCTGGTCAACTAGAAGGAACTGCCCAAGACTGATGGGAGTCATTTGAGTATGGATGTCCCAATAATGCTCCTACTATCACATGGTAGGAATTCAAGGAGAATTTTAGGTCGTACCACATTACTGCAGGATTGATAGAACGCAAGCAGGACGAGTTCAGGTCCCTGAAGCAAGGGTCAATGTCGGTATGTGAGTATCGTGATGTGTTCACTCAATTGTCACGCTATGCTCCAGAAGATGTGGATAATGATGCTAAGAAACAGAAATGCTTTCTGAAAGGATTGAATGATGGGCTTCAACTACAACTGTTGACCGTTGTGTATGTCGACTTCCAAACATTGGTGGATAGGGCAATTGTGATTGAGAATAAGCATCGGGAGATGCAAGAAAAGAAAAAGAGGATGCAAATCCAATCTACAGTTAGAAACACATGCCCTCGTTATACTCCCTAGCTAGAATTCTAGCAGTGGTACCCGAAATCAACTGGTCAATGGAATCTTGATCCTCCTTAGGAACTCCATCAGTACCAGCAAGAGCACCAGTATGTGGATCAGACTCTACTCCAAGGACAGCCAGACAACATGACTATGAAGGATAGTGTATCCAACACTCCCTCAATGGGAAAAGAATGTTACCACTGTGATGAACTTGGTCACTATGTGGACAAGTGCCCGCTAAAATGAAAACAACAACCCCACCACAGAAACAAGGAGTAGCAGAACTATGTACTAGGCAAGGTCAACCATGTGACTATGGAAACCGCACAAGAAGCCCTAGATGTTATGTTTGGAACATTCTTAGCCAACTCAAACCCTGCATCAGTTTTGTTTGATTCTAGAGCTTCGCATTCCTTTATTTCTACTGATTTTGTGAAGAAAAACACTTTGATTAAACATATCGTGAAGAAGGTTGTGCTAGTTAAGTCACCAGAAGGGGAAATGAAAGCAACATTGTGTTGTCCCATGGTCAAGCTCAATTTAAGGGGGGCAAACTTCCAAGCAAACCTTTTGGTCCTAAATTCCTCCATCATTGATGTGTTATTGGGAATGGACTAGCTAACGGCACATCATGCGGTGATCCAATGCGCGAACAGAGTTGTGCTTTTGAGAACGAGATTAGGTGAAATGATTGAAGTTAAGGCAATTCCATAAGCTTTGGAGACCTTCATTGTTAATCATGTGAAAGGTGCAATCCTGGAAGAGACTAAAGTGGTGAAGGAGTATTCCCAGTTTTTTGAAAACAACTTTTGAGTCTCGAGAAAGTGAAGATCTAAAGGCAGAGTATCCATATCTCTTTGATCACCATCTTCCAAATCTCAAGGATGAGATTCATCTTAAGGGGGGTAGAATTGTAACACCCTGAAATTTGCTCCTTTTGAAATAGAGTTAAAGTGATTTAAATTTTGTATTTTTGTGTTCATCAAATATAGAAAAAATAATATCTTTCATTAAATTAAAATTCAACATAAGGTTTAGCAACTTGTTTGTGAATACATGCTGGTGCATTGGAATTATTGGAATGTGTGGCTTTGGCTAAAATTTAAAATGGTTTGAATTGCTTTTGAAAATGAGTTTGGAAAATGCTTTGGAATAAAAGAAAAGAAGAAAACCCTCTCTCCCACTTCTAGCCCAAGTAGCCCAGTCCCCTCCCTCTCTTTTGGCCTACAGGCCTGGCCTGCCCCTGCCTTTCTCCTGTAGGCCCAAGCCGCCGGAGCCTGTTCCTGTTCTCCTCACTTTCTTTCGGCCTATTGGCCCAACCGTCGTGTCCTCTCCCTTTCTGTTTGGCTGATAGCCTGACCCTATGCTCTCTCTCGCTGATGAGGCAACCCCACCTGTTGGTCGTCTCCTTCCTCCCGTATGCGAGCTAGACTCGGTCGGGATGGAAACCCGCCGCCGCACGCCCTGATTTTCCCAAGATACGGTGTGTTCCCCATGCCTAGACCTCCCATAAATAGGAGCCCAAGCTCATGCTGCCCTCCCTAAACCCTAGCATTGTAGCCGCCTTTATTTGGATCTCGCCGTGTCGGAGCTCGACCCGCCGCTGCCGTAGCCGTCGTCTGTCGCTTCACCGACCTGAAGAGCCATCTTGCTAGCTTCATAAATTGGTAAGACCACCGTGGGTTCCCAGCGCTTGATCTCTCTTGCTCTCTATCACTCGCGTGACCTTGTTGAACCAACCGAGCTACCAAACTGAGCATAGTGCCGCCCTCAAACTCATGTGGCTCATTCCGATCCCCTAGGCGAGTTCATCGTGCTCCACTCTTCCTTCTTGTGCTTTTCCCGAGCCATTTCGTGGTCTCTAGGGCCCTAGCCATGCGCCCCGGTGAGGTCCACTCGTCGTCAGCCATGTCTACCATCACACTGCTACTGTAGCCAGTTGGCTCCCCTCTCTCTCTCTCCCTCACCCTTCTAATCTCAGCCGTTCATCTCAGATCTAGCAGCCGAGATCGGCCGATATCCATTCGGCTGGCGTTTTTGCTAAAGATTCCCTCCCTTTCCTAGATAACCAACCTGCAGTCCCTGGCTCAGAATTAAAATCCTATTCTGATTTATTTTAATTCGAAAATTAATCTCAGTATTTACAAAAGTGCCACTGCTCTTATTTTATGCACAACTTCTCTGTTTTAACTCCGTTTTGACCCATTCAAGTTGCGTTAGATTCGTAACAACGTAATCTATGTGATAGTAATCTTGCTTAACACATTTTATGCTTTTAAATAAAATATTAACTTGATCAATCTATATGCAACTAGTTTTTTAATTAAAAGTAACTTAGGCTTTCCACTTGGGTCTTTTATAAATAAAATAAGATAGGATCCATCATGGTTTTCCAAATCAAGTATAATTTGTTTTAAGTAAATTTAGATATTTTAGATAAATATCTTATATATGCTTTTATACATTTAAAATAAATGAAGCCTATAGTTTCTTTTTAAAGTAAATCTTTCGGAGCCGTTTCTCTTTTACCGTAGCTCTGATTAGAGTGCTTTTCGTGTACGTGTGTTCGTTGCAATGCGTAGATTAGTTTTCAAACCTTTTTCATCGATTGGTGTACTCCTCTAATCTATAGTCTTTGTTTGCTATGCATGTGTGTGTTTGGATGCTTGTGTGGTGCTCTATGATCATGTCCCGTCGGTGAGAAGTGCGTTGGTGATCTAGAAGAAGTCCTATGGAGGTTACGATTCAGTAGAAGAAGGATCCGAGTTCAAGGCAAGTATAGCATGGGATCATCCTTGTTTCCTAATAACTTTTAATATCATTTAATTCATGTGCATGTGTCTACCTTGTTACCCCTAAGGATATCCTAGCTTTTATATCTTGTACCTTGACACCCGTGGGACATTGCATTGGGTAGTATGATGCTAGTGCTCTAATTAAATAACCATGATCTGTAACTTGACTAATGATATATGCAATAAACATTAAAATATGATTTTTAGCAACATGGATAAAGGGGGCTAGAGTATTCGGATACTTTCCAAATGCTTTAGATTACTCTCTGTAAGGACTTATCTGTAAGTGAACACTCGGGACTTACAATACAACCATGAGAGCTATGGCTTCAGCTTTGGCTTTAGCTAAGTAAACTGAGCTTTCGTAGCTCGTTAGTGGTTTCCAAAAGGCACAGGAGAGGCCTAGGTTGTAGAATGGCTTCTTGTCTCTCAGAGTGTGTATAGTCTGCGTGGAATGTGCCACTCTGTTAGAGGGGCTCCATTCACCTAGCTGCTGAAACCTAGCGGCTACTAACTTGTTAGAGGGACCTTCGAAAGGCTTCATAGTGAACCCTACCTACCTTCCTTAGAAGTGGGTCAAGAGGCTCGTGACCTCGGGTGAAAGGGCAAATCACGACTCATGGGTAAAGATGTACAACCTCTACAGAGTGTCTTAAAAGTTAAAACTGGTATATCAGCTGTGCTCACGATCACGAGCAGCCTAGACCCCCTATGGAATAGATGATGAACACTGATGACACTAATGATTATTGTTTCTTGCTATACGTTATTCTTGTTTACATGATCATGTGGTTATTTGGGGCTGATGCTGAACTTGTTGCTACTCAATTGCTAAAATCATGACTCACTAAAAGCTAATCGCAGTAACCAGTGTCACCCTTTTGAGTCTCATGAACCCCATGTTATATTGCTGAGTATGACATGTACTTACGCTTGGTTTACTTTTTAATTCTTTGGAAAAATCCTAGATGAGTACCAGATTGCTAGAGTTTGAAGAAGTTAGGCTTGTGAACAACTAGTCAGTTGTCCCTGTGGAGTTGGAGTCTTAACCTAAAGAACGGAGTTGTCTTGCCGCTGTTTGCTGTCTAAGGTTATAATCTATTGTACTAAGTATGTTATATATTAGGCATTAGTCTTTTGAATTATCCCTTATTTGTAAGCTATATGTGAGATTTGACTTCCTGGGCTCACATATGGTGTGTATCTGGTTTTATCCTTAAAACCAAGTGCTACACCACACCATCATCATGATCTTCACCATAGCTCCACCACTTGGAATAGTGCTACCTATCTCATGATCACTATGATAAACTAGGTTAGCACTTATGGTTTCATCAATTCACCAAAACCAAACTGGAGCTTTCAATCTCCCCCTTTTTTTATAATTGATGACAACCCTTTCACAAAGATATGAATTGAAATTCATTTGAATCCATGTTGTTTGCCCAAGCATATTTACCATGTGTAAAAGGATATGGACAAGTTTCATGAACCCCAAATGGTAGCATTAGCTCCCCTTACATATGTGCTAAGAGTTTGGATAGAAGCTTGCACATATGCATGAATTTGAGCTGTGGGAGAATAATGTCTACCAAATGATGCAAAGGTATAAGAGATGGACCTTTGAAGCGTGATACCAATCAGAGTGCACCAAATATATCATCCTTAGCACCATTAGTAACTAGACATACACAAAAACTAAAATACCGATGAGATCAACATTAGAAGTCAGGGTCTAGTTTTCACAATATAAACACAAGTCTAGTTACACAACCTATGCATGCTAGTTTTTTTATTTCATCAATCAAACCTACAACTAGTATACACTACACAATCATGAAATTTTAATTTAAAACTTGTGCCATGCAAGCAAACATATTAAATGCACATTCAAATGCAACATACAAGTTTATGAGCTTGCTCCCCCTACTTGTGTGCTCAAAATTTTAATTAATCCCCTTACTTTCATATTTCTCCCCCTATGTCAAAGTTCTCCCCCTTTGTCATTTAACCTTATCTTTGTGCAATTTCTCCCCCTTTGTCATCAATGACCACACAGGTTCAATTTCAGATAGGTTAAGATTATCAATGTCAATCAATGGGGTGAGGATCATTTTCCCAAATTTGGTTCAATCTAGAGCACTTGCCTAAGATATTTAACTCGATTTGATCCTAAGGACAAGCTTCTTCACACCAGCATTTCAAGGGTTATCTTGTACCATGTTGAGTTAAACACTTATAGCTCATTTTCTAGATCAAACACTAGGTTCACGAGCCCACAAACATGTCATATGCTACCACTAGATCAAGTCAAGCATAGAAGCAATAGTGGTACCATACAAGCATCAAAATCATTTGATTTTCATGAATGAGCCTATAAGACATGAGGAATGACTAGATGCACTAAATAAGTCCTTAGCAAAGAATGTATGCATGCCAATCAACTTTTACCTTGGATTGCTCGAAGGAAAGGCGTGTCATATAAGTGGTGGTGCATCAACACATATTTGAGAAATTCAATATGTTCATCTCATTCCTTAGCTTTGCAAAACCTTTTCTCATCCAATGGCTTGGTGAATATGTCAGCAAGTTGATCTTCAGCCCACACTCTCAATGCAAATGTCCCATTTTTGTAGATGATCTCTAGTGAAATGATGGCGAACATCAATATGTTTTGTTCTTGCATGTTGAACCGGATTGTTGGTTAGCTTGATTACACTCTCATTGTCGCATAGCAATGGCACTTTCTTGAACTTGATTCCAAAGTCATTCAAGGTGGCCTTCATCCAAAGAATTTGTGCACAACAACTACCAGCGGATATGTATTTGACTTCAGTGGTTGATAATGCAACACTATTTTGCTTCTTTGATAACCCTGAAATAAGTGATCTTCCCAATAATTGATATGTGCTCAAAGTGCTCTTCCTTTCAACCTTGCATCCCGCATAGTTCAGAGTCCGAATATCCAACAAGTTCAAACTTTGCTCCTTTGGGATACCACAAACCAACATTTTGTGTATGCTTCAAATACCTCAATATTCTCTTTGTTGCCTTCAAATGACTTTCTCTTGGTGAGGCTT
The DNA here is from genome assembly GCF_019320115.1 of Miscanthus floridulus. Taxonomy (NCBI): domain Eukaryota; kingdom Viridiplantae; phylum Streptophyta; class Magnoliopsida; order Poales; family Poaceae; genus Miscanthus; species Miscanthus floridulus. Next base: position 195,078,508 of record NC_089587.1, read on the forward strand.
GAAATCTTGTACACACTAAACATGACATCCGACCTTGATGTGGTCACATAGAGTAGGCTTCCAATCATAGACCGATACAACTTTTGATCCACCATGTTGCCACTTGCATCACTATTCAAATTGTCATTTGTTCCCATTGGTGTACTAATGACTTTGCTTTCATTCATGCCAAACTTCTTGAGCATGTCTTTGATGTACTTGCCTTGACTCACAAATATACCATTCTTCAATTGCTTGATTTGAATACCAAGGAAATAACTTAACTCTCCAATCATGGATATCTCAAACTCATTAGCCATCATCTTCTCAAACTCTTCACAAAAGTCTTGATTGGTTGATCCAAAGATGATGTCATCAACATAGATTTACAACACAAACAAGTTCTTGCCAATCTTCTTGGTGAAAAGAGTAGTGTCAACCTTGCCCATTATGAACCCTTTAGAGAGGAGAAAGTCCTCAACCTCTCATACCATGCTCTAGGTGCTTGCTTCAAGCCATATAGTGCCTTCTTTAACTTGTACACATGGTGGGGCCTCTTGTCATCTTGAAAACCAAGTGGTTGCTCAACATAAACTTCTTCATTGATGTAGCCATTGAGAAATGCACTCTTGATATCCATTTGATAGAGCTTGATGTTGTGGGCACAAGCATAGGCTAGCAAGATTCTAATTGCTTCTAATCTAGCAACCGAGGCATATGTTTCTCTAAAGTTAAGACCTTCCACTTGTGTATGGCCTTGTGCTACCAATCTTGCTTTGTTCCTTACTACTATCCCATCTTGATCTTGCTTGTTTCTATAGACCCATTTGGTTCCAATCACATTGTGGTTCTTTTGGTCTCTCAACTTAATTCCCATACTTGATTTCTTGTGAAGTTGTTCAATTCTTCATGCATTGCATTCACCCAATCAATATCATTCAATGCTTCATATATCTTCTTTGGTTCAATGGATGACACAAATAAGAAATGCTCACAAAATAAAGCCAATCTTGATCTTGTTTGTACACCTTTAGAAATATCTCTAATTATAGTGTCCAATGGATGATCCCTTGCAATATTGGTTGGTTGGAGTATTGGAACTTGATTGCTTGCACCTGCTTGATCATTTGATTGATATGATATACTAGCCACTTGACCTTGCATATTGTCATGGGAGCCACTTGTGCTTGCTTGATTGGTGTCAATTTGCACATTTGAATTAGAGAGCACTTGCACTTGATCACCTTCATCATCATTCACTTGCCTAGCCCTCAATTCACAAATATCCATGTTCTTCATGGCATTTAAAAGTTGAATGCCTCTAACATGTTTCTAAGTTCTCATTCCCATCTTAGGAACCCTTGGTTTCATCAAATTCAACATCATGTACCTTCTCAAAAGTACCACATGCCAAATTCCTAAACTCTATATGCTTTGCTAGTGGTTGAGTATCCAAGCAAGAATCCTTTATCACACTTCTTGTTAAACTTGCTCAATCTAGTGCCTTTCTTCGACATATAGCATTTGCAAACAAAGACCCGAAAATATGCAATGTTAGGCTTTCTACCTTTTAAGAGCTCATATGGTGTCTTCTCTTTCAATGGGTGACAATAGCAAGCTGTGTTGATAGCTTTGGCCCAAAAGGATTGACTCACATTGTACTCACTAAGCATAGATCTTGCCTATATCAATGAGTGTTCTATTTTTTCTCTCAACAAGGCCACTTGATTGTGGAGTATACTTGGCCGAGAATTGATGTCTAATTCCAAAATCATCACACAACTCATCAATTCTAGTGTTCTTGAACTCACTCCCATTGCCACTTCTAACTCTCTTGATGGTTGTTTCAAACTCATTATGTATTTCCCTTGATGAATGATTTAAATGTTGCAAATACATCACTTTTGTCTACTAGAAAGAATGCCCTAGTGTATCTAGTGTAATCATCCACTATCACAAAGCCATATTTGTTTCTACTGATGCTAGTGTATTGTGTTGGCCCAAACAAATCCTATGTGCAATAACTCAAATGCCTTGCTAGTGCTCATTATGCTCTTCTTAGGATGGATGTTTCCAACTTGTTTGCCAGCTTGACAAGAGCTACAAAGCTTATCCTTCTCAAACACAACATCTTTCAAGCCTCTAACCAAGTCATGCTGAACCAATCTATTCAATTATTTCATTTCAATATGACCAAGCCTTCTATGCTATAACCAACCCATACTAGACTTAGTGAACAAGCATGTTGACAATTGAGCTTCACTAGCATTGAAATCAACCAAGTATAGATTCTCATATCTAAAGCCTTTGAAGATCAAGTTAGAGCCATCTACACTTATGATCTCTACATCATCTACCCCAAATATGCATTTGAATCCAACATCACACAATTAAGCCAGCGGATAGCAAATTGAAGTTCAAGCTCTCAACTAGCAACACATTGGATATGCTCATGTCATTGGATATTACAATCTTACCAAGCCCTTTGACTTTGCCTTTGCCATTGTCGCCAAATGTGATACTATCATAACCGTCCTTGCCATTGATATTGATTGAGTTGAACATTCTTGCATCACCGGTCATGTGTTGAGTGCACCCACTATCAAGAACCCAATGCCCTTCTTCGGCTTTATAATTGACCTACAAAAGAATATCAATTCTTTTTAGGTACCCAAACTTGCTTGGGTTCTTGAAGGTTAGTCACTAAGCTCTTTGGCACCCAAATGGATTTCTTCTTTGAGCCCATCCATGGTGCACCAATGAACTTAGCCTTCACACTATTAGTACCCTTAGTAAGCACATAGAAAGAATCAAGCTTAATTGAGGATACTTTGGCTTTAGCTTTCTTGTTCATGCACTTTTGCTCTATGTGACTAACTTGCTTGCAACTAATGCAAAAACCGACATTGTTCTTCACAAAACTAGTCTTGTGAGGAGCAAAGGCCGCCTTGCCTTTCTTGGGGTTATATCCCAATCTCTCTTTGTAGAGATAAGTTCTTTGTCTACCCAAGCACATAAGCCAGCGGTCCTCACCACCATAGACTTTGCCTAAGGCGCTGAGTGAGCTCATTTACCTCCTTCTTGAGGGTCTCATTCTCAACCATTAGTGAGGCATCACAAGTGAAACCATCACTACTAGACGAGGTAGAAGTGGATGTGCTACAAGAAGGGTTAGTGGGAGCAATAATGATAGGCTTGTAGAATGATTCATCAATTATATCACAAGTTAAGCCTACATCACATGTTTCAACATGCTCCTTCACATTTTGCTCATCAAGTAGAGAGGAATGAGCTTTCTCAAGCTTCTTGTGAGCCTTGCCAAGCTTCTCATGGGCTTCCTCTAGCCTCTCATGAGATGCATTGAGCTCATCAAAGGACTTGCTTAAGAGCTTTTAGTTCCTTACGCAAGCTTTTGCATTCCCTTCTCTTAATTTGAAAATGTTCTTTAGCATCATCTAACATGTCAAGTAGTTCATCCTTAGTTGGTTCATCATCATCACTATCACTATCATTTTCATTATCATGTTCCTCATCACATCCATCATCACAAGTTTGTACCTTAGTGGCCTTAGCCATGAAGCATGATGGAGTGTAGAAGAGAGAAGGCTTCTCATTTATGGCAATGCTTGCAAGAGCCTTCTTCTTGGTGGTCTTGTCATCATCACTATCATCATCATCACTTGAGGAAGCATCACTATCCCAAGTGACCACATATGAACCACCCTTCTTCTTCTTCTTCTTGATGGTCATCTTATCTTTCTTCTTATTCTTCTCTTTCTTGTCCTTCTTCTTGCTTTTCTTGTCATCATCATCATTATTACTATTGTATGGGCATTGAGCAATAAGATGATCCTTGCTTCCATACTTAAAGCACCTTCTTGCCTCTTCCTTATTCTTGGATGAAGACTTCTTTCTTCTAGCATGATAGCCCTTCTTCACCATGAACTTGCCAAATCTCTTCAAAAAGAGAGCCATCTTCTCATCATCCATCTCATCAAAGCTCAAGTCTTTATCTTCACTTGATGATTCTTGCTTTGCCTTGCCCTTGGATGATGTGGCTTTGAATGCCACACTCTTCTTCTCATCTTTCTTCTCATCTTTCTTCTCCTTCTTTTTTTCCTTCTCATCATCATCTCTATAGGTGTCATCGGTCATCACATCTCCCAACACTTGGTTTGGTGTCATGATGTCCAAACCACTCCTCACTAGAATAGTGACCAATGTGCCAAATCTCAAAGGTAAGCATCTCACGAACTTGTGGGAGAAGTCCTTGTCCTTCACTTCTTCTCTAAGTGCTTTGAGATCATTGGCAAGCACTTGAAGCCTATGGAACATCTCCGACACACTCTCATCTTCCTTCATCTTGAAACTTGCAAACTTCTCCTTGAGAATGTATGCCTTTGCACCCTTCATGGCTTGAGTGCCCTCAAATGATTCCTCTAACTTCTTCCATGTCTCGTGAGGCCTCTCAATGTTCTTGATTTGCTCAAACGTTCTCTTATCCAAAGCATCATAAATGGCACTAAGAGCAATGTCATTGTTTTGGAGTAGCACTTCTTTGGCGGCAGTGGGAGCCTCTTCATTGGCAATCTCAATCTTGGTCTCCCCCACCTTCCACACATTTCTATTGATTGACTTGATGTAGGTGGCCATCTTATCCTTCCAATAAGGATAATTTGAGCCATCAAATTGAGGTGGTTTCTTGGTGTTGTTGATTTGAGTCATTTTGACACCGAAGGTTGTTAAGCCTCAAATCACGGTAACCATGGCTCCGATACCACTTGAAAGGTCCTAATGGCTAGAGGGGGGTGAATAGCCTATTGAAAATTTCTACAACAACACTTAGTAAAGATGTTAGACAATTAAAAGGCAAAGCGAGTATTGCGCTAGCCTACTAAAAATGCAAGCCACCTATCACAATTCTAGTATCTATAGTCTCTATCCACACGAAGGCTATGTCACTACACTAAGTTAGTGTGCTCTCAAAAGCTAACTAAAGAGCTCCACTAACCACTAGACCTGACACAAGCTAGCTCTCAAAACTAATTACACTAAAGAGCGTAGCAACACTAGAAATATAAATACAAGAGAGGGGACGTGATGATTATACCGCCGTGTTGAGGAATTGAGCCAATCACAAGATTGAGCCAATCAATCAAGCACAAGATAACCAATGAAATCCTCGGACAAGGTGACACAAGATTTTTTACTGAGGTTCACTTGCTTGCTGGCAAGCTAGTCCTCGTTGTGGCGATTCACTCACTTGGAGGTTCACGGGCTAATTGACATCACACGCCAAACCCGCAACCGGGTTCCGCACAACCAACATAAGATGAGGATCACACAAGCCACGAGCAATCCACTAGAGTACCTTTTGGCTCTCTACCAGGAAAAGGTCAAGAACCTCTCACAATCACCACGATCGAAGCCGAAGACAACCACCTTCCTCCGCTCGACGATCCTCGCTGCACCAAACCTCTAGATGCAATCACTCAAGCAATGCACTTGGTTTTCACTTCCAATCTCACAAAGATGAAGAATCAATGATGGAGATGAGTGAAAGGGCTTTGACAAAGCTCACAAGGTTGTTATGTCAATGCAAATGGCCAAGAGAGTGAGCTTGAGCTGGCCAAGGGGCTTAAATAGAGGCTCCCAAGAAATAGAGCCTTTGGCCCCCTGCAGCTCACTGTCCTCGGGGTGATCGGACGCGCCGATCAAGATGATCGGACGCGCGGCACCCCAGTGTCCGGCCGTGGATCATCATCCACGTGTCCCCTTTTAAACCACGATCGCCCAATCTCCAACGGTCAAGTGACTCAGCGCGCTTGGTTAAGTGATGACCAAGCGCGGTGAGCCAACACCTAATGCTCCCACGTCGCGTCAGATCAACGCTGCCATGTGCGCCTCCAACAAACAACCGGACACACCGATCACCACAGCAGCCCGCGTGTCAGGTCACTTCCAGAGAGCATCCAGAGCGCCCAAATGCCGATCGAACGCGTCAGGTGAGCCTCGACCGGACGCACCCTAGCGTTAGGTCCATGTTCTCTTCACAATGTGCCACCACATCACCATACGTTAGCCTGACCGGACGCAGGACAGTCACGTTAGATCACAAGTTAACCAGCGTCCGGTCAGTTCTCCAGTCAGAGCCCGAGCGCGCCACCAAGTTTTATAATTGACCGGACTCACCACCCAGCGCCCGGTCAACACGAGTTCAGCGTCTGATCACTGTTTTTCAGTGACAATCACCTCCCTCACTTCACTAACTTCTTCACCCTTGCTCAAATGTGCCAACCACCAAGTGTATCACCTTGTGCATGTGTGTTAGCATATTTTCACAAACATTTTCGAGGGTGTTAGCACTCCACTACATCATAAATGCATATGCAATGAGTTAGAGCATCGAGTGGCACTTTGATAACCGTATTCCGATATGAGCTTCGCCCCTCTTAATAGTACGGCTATTGATCCTAAATGTGATCACACTCGCTAAGTGTCTCGATCACTAAATCAAAAAGCTCATATCAAGCTTCACCTTTGCCTTGAGCTTTTTGTTTTTTCTCTTTCTTCTTTTCCAAGCCGAGCACTTGATCACCATGGTCACCACACCATCATCATGATCTTCAACATAGTTCCACCACTTGGAATAGTGCTACCTATCTCATGATCATTATGATAAACTTAGGTTAGCACTTAGGATTTTATTAAGGTCATCAAAACTAAATTAGAGCTTTCAGCCGAGCTGCCTTATAGTGAAAAGAAGCTCTTACCTAGGTTTGGGCCCTTGACTGTCAGAGGGTTTCGCTAGCATGGCCTCCTTTTCGCTCCCCTCATAGCTAGACCCTTTCGCCTTCTCCGCCTGTGAAGACGCAAGTTTGCGTCTCTTCGAGCTGTCGTCCTGGGGAGCGGACTTCTTAGGCACCGCCTTCAGAAAAGCCAGCATCTCCAGCAGTGAGGCATCGTCCTCGTCAAAGATGGACGAAGTCACAACGGCTGGTCTTTTCGGTGCCATCCTGCCAGACGTCGAGGTGCCCTGAAAAAGCCAAAAGCCAAGAAGAAAACACGATAAGGGAAAAATAAAACACGACAGATCGTAATCGAAAACTTTATATAGATGAAAAACAAAAAGTCCGCAACGCAAAATCAAAACGCATCAAAAATCCTCACGTACCCGTTCCTCTTCGGCCAAACCACTACCGCGGTCTAAGCCGCCAAGCGTAAACTTTAGGCTTTTCTTAAACGGCTTCGCTAACTCACGGCCCAGCCGCACATCACCAGGCTCGGAAGCCTTTCGCTTCCGCGCAACAGGCCTTTGCCCTTTCGCCTTAACAGGCTTTTTGCCCTTCACCAGAGCAGACTTCTTACCTTTCGCTTTCTCGGCGGCCTTGTCCTTTTGCTCGGCCAAAACAGGGCGATCCTCATATGCAACGCCCATCAAATCGAACACTCGATTGATGCGCTTCCGAGAACCTAGGCTAGTGATCTTAGCCTCCTCCTCCTCCTTCTCTAAGTACGGGCTGCAAATTTTAACGGCCTCCCTTTCGACAAACTCAACAAAATTCATGTCGTTGGGGAAGCGGTCCGGCCGCTCTATGTCAATGGTCGGCCCGCAATAATCACCATGACAAACGACATCCCGAAAACGGGTATAAGTCTGTAGAGGCTTTTGCTCCAAAGCAACCCATTCCTCGATCAGATCTTGGCTTATCTGAAACCGAGAGGTCAGTGCGAAGGCATCCCCGCTTTGGGCCTCTTCCTCTGTACTTTTCGAAAAGATAGGCAAACGGTTGCCTTCCCATTCAGCAAGGGTCGAAACAAGCGGAGAGGCATGCTCCCACCTATTCGCCTCCGCATTCTGCACGTCCTCGTCAGTACAAACCCGGTGATAAAACCAGTATTTGGTCCATTGGGGCCACTTGTTGCGATATGTAGGCATGATAGTGATAGTGTCGCGGGTCTTCTGCGGCACAAAGTTGAAGGCCCCGAACTCAAGCGGCAGCTTTTTCCCAACAATGGGATCCTAGACTTCGCCACGTTTTCGCTGAGTCTCATAAAAACGAATAAACGTATCAGCATTCGGCTTGTGACCCAGCATCTTCATGGCCATAGCGAAAACACTAAGGCGAGCAAAAGCATTGGGAGTCAACTGATGCAGTTGGATCTCAAATCGTCGCAGCACTTCACTGACAAAATCCTCCAGTGGGAAATCCAAACCCGCGACGAAGTAATTGCGAAAGACCACAGCCTCATAAGGTTTTGGCCGCGGTATAACCTCATCGCCGAGAGGGCGAAACGAGCTGGCAGTTAAGGGCCTCAGATGGTTCTTGTTGACATACTCCTGAATCAGCTGATGAGTCACCTTGGACCGACCAAGGTAGAACGAACAGTTTGTAGGCAACACCATCAGGGGAGTCCTTTAGAATAAGCTATTGACACATCCTCCGACTAACCAGAAATGAAAGGGCGTGACAGTTCTCCCCATTCCTCACCCTTTTGACCAGTCGAGCCAGTACTATCCTCCTTTTCATAATCATCCAGCTCCAAAGAACGGTTCTCGGCATCCCAGGCAAGAGGACTTCGGCCCAGTCGCTCGACCCTAGATTCAGAAGAGGAACTATCGCTTCCGCTTGTTGACTCAGATGGCGAAGACGTAGACGAAGAGCTCTCTTTACCGATGGTGCCTATCTAAAGTGGTGGCAAAATTAACAAAGGAGAAAACGAAAAGAAAGAAAAGCTGCGCGCAAGCCAAACACAAACGGCGAAAACATAAACTGGAAAAATAAAAAAGATACCTGAAGCGAAGGAGCAGGATGAAGGTGGCGAACTAGCTCGGGGACGGCGCGTGATTTCTCGTCAAAGCGAAAGGGTCAGAAGGCCTAGAGCTTTAAGAAGGAGGTAGAGGGAAGCACAGCTCCTTCAAATGGTGAGTGGGGTACTTATAGGTGCCCCCAAGCACTCCCAATCGTCGCGGGCGCGAATCCCCAAACGGCGCGATTTTTGAAACTAGGCCAACGACCGCGGGAAATACGACGGTTCAGTTCGCCTGAAAAAATGTGTGTAACTTGAAAAACATATAAACACCAGCGGATACTGCCACCAATGAGCAGAGTCGCGAAAAGGACAGCAAACTCTGGAAAATGTTCACTCTCCCTTTCGCACCTCAAGGGGACGGCGCAGGGGGATCGGCGTCTGCCATCGCCGTCATTGCCAAAGCCATACGGCGGCGGTGAGGAGCTACTGTTGGGCTACGCCCCCAGCTTTCGCACCCCCTGCTGGCGAAAGGGAAAGATGGTTAGCAATCGGCTCCTTTCGCGTCCCGTTGAGGGCGAAAAGGAGCGCTCGGTGGTTTCGGGTGCTTTTCGCGCCGGGCGTAAGGCGCACCGATGGGACAAGGTTTTCGCCTCGTTGGGTGAAATCTTAGCCATCGGGCGAAAATGTAAGGGCAGCAGAATGCATTCATTGGGTCGTTTTCTCTGGTGTTGCAGGAACCTTTCGCCCCATCATCACCGAGGAGGAGGCTGCACGTGGGCCGGGTGGCCGCGGCCAGCCGACGGGACCACCAGCGCGCGGCAAGGGCGGTTGGCCCCGAGGGAGGTGGAAAATGAAATGACCGCCGTGCCCTCGGCGAAAAGGAATATTCTCCCGAATCAGAGTAGTTGAAGGGGTTGTTGTGTCCATGTAAATGCTACGAAAGCATATAAATAGCACCCCCATGGAGGTTGTAAAGGAGGAACTTGGTTTTCAATGGTTAGTTCAATAACAGGTCATTGTAAGTGACTTCGCCAGTCTGTGTGGTTCATTATTCGCTTGAGCGGCAATCCGGGATTCTAAGGCCACGGCCTAGAACAACATGTATATTCCAAATGTTTCAACTATTTCAAACGTATGTTTCAAGTGTTTCATTTAGATGTTGCAAAACTAGATCAGATGTTGCATATACATGCAAGTGTTTCATCTTGATGTTTGCAATGGCTACCCATGTGTTTTCAAGTTTTTTCTGGTGTTTTGCAAGTGTTTCGGATGTATGTTGCAAGTATTTCAGACGTATGTTGCAAGTGTTTCAGCTATTTCGAACGTATGTTACAAGTGTTTCATCTGGATGTTGTAAAAATAAATCAGGTGTTGCACATGTTGCAATGCGCATGAGAAGCAAAGGGGGCGCGAGTGGTCCCTGCCCGTGGTCTGACAAGGGGAGCGTCGTCCGGGCGGTGCAGGCCCCGCATGGGTGCGCGAAATGCAGGCTCGCGCGGGACCGTGCTGGCCCGAGCGCAGAAAACAGGAGTGCAGCGTGGGCATCCGGGCACGGATGTCCGTCGAATGTCCGAGCGCTAGCATTGCCCATATCGCGATGCTTATATGCTTCTCTCCCATTTTCTTTCTTTTGGCTCAAGGTCACGTGAGATTTCCAAGATGGCTTATTAAGTCCGTAAAGAAAAGTGTCGAAAATTAGGGCCCATTAATAAGGAGTCGGTCTAGTTTATTCTGAACAAAAGTCTGCGATTACTTTCATGCAATGGCAACCTGCAATTGATATATAAGATGTGTGATCATTAGGTCTTCAAGATGTCATTTGCCCTTTCCAGCGTTAGTCCTCTGATGCGGAAGTGAAGGAGACGGCAGGCTTTGGATCGGCTTTCACCACCAAACTCAGCACCTCGGGTCACGAGTAGTGGCCCACCACGTCGAAATCAAACTTGGCTCGAGCAATCTCTCCAAGGTCTGCAGAACCACATCAGGCAGTTTCTAGTGAGAGTTGTGTGGGATAAATCATTCAAAGCATATAGCTAGCATACCATGTCCTAGGGCATATGAGGATATGAACATAAGTGGGATATTTTGAGTAGAATTTAGTATGTGAATTCCCCGGTTTCTTACCCAGGTCAGCAGTGAGAAGGGCATCGCTTTCGTAGTTGGGACCTGCCAACACTGTTCCGGATGGTGAAATGATGACACTCCCTCCGGAACAAACAACAGATTCCGGGGATGGCTCTTCCTCTAGGCCACCAAATGCATACTCGGGAGGGGGAGGGTAGTTCTTTCTGTGACAGAACTGGCTCGCTGACAGCACAAAGCATCCCCCTTCAAGGGCAATATGTGTCATAGAAGACTGCCAACTTGGCATGCAATCAACTGTGGGAGCACAATATATTTCAATACCTGCACAGACATAGGAGGATTCAGCGTGAAAGATAAACTCAAGTACATGAGACATTGTGCAATTTAGCATTACACCTTATGGTTCCAAAGTAGTATATCCCAGCCCTCTTTACTTAAAATACAATTCCAAGAAATAGGAATAATACCTTTGGCATACATGGCCGTCCTGAGAAGTGGCATTCTGATTTCCCAGCAAATGAGAGAACCAATTTTTCCACGCGGAGTATCATAGACAGGAATTGTAGATCCATCTCCAAACCCCCAGAATACTCGTTCTAGTGCAGTAGGCATGACCTTGCGGTGCTTCCCTAGGTATTTTCCCAGCGGATCAAAGAAGAGCACCGTGAGTCACAAAAAAAAAAAAAAAAAAAAAAAGAGAGCACCGTGTTGTAAAGGGCATATCCTGCCCTCTCAACCACCCCTATCACCAGAAACACCTTATATTTTCCAGCTAATGCAGATAAACGGGACACTTCTGGGCCTGCATTCATAAAATGCTTGTAAAGTGCTCTATAGAAATAACAGATGAACCCCAATGAGAATCATCTAATGTAAACCAGCAAAGGTAGAAACATGCTCAGTGCAAATTCTAGAAATAGCACTGCCCTACCATACATAGGAAGCTATTTGGGAATGGTACTTAGTAAAATTGCACTACCAAGCATTAATGTGTTTTGTGCATTCATTGTCAGAAAATTTGCCAAGAGATGAGAAAACGGATGCATATGCTCATAGGAGAAAATATGCAGTTTTTTCAAGATTTTGTCAACCACATAACTCTACTTCCAAGGGATAATCCACCCCATTTCCCAACCTTGGAGGAACTAGGTGGTTTTCCATTAAGAAGAAAATAGGCAACGGAATTCAAGTCGAAGAGGACACGAATTTGGGTGGTTGAGATGCACAACCACACCTCCCAGGCTCCCACTCCAACCACTTCAGCTATGCTCACTTCCTATACTAGTATCCTAAGACCTAAAACTAGAAAGTAAATGCCTGTTTTAAGTGCTTCCGTTCGGTAATATACAACCAGCATCAGGTGCAATATATCATCTTGCCTTGTGGACCACAAATTAGAGGTTGTCCCCTCCATTTTTATATTTTAACGGGGCAGAAAAGTAAGTTCTGTGCTTACAATTCCTTGTTTGTGCATCATTCTTAAGACCACAGTTCACACTACAAGATTATTGTGAGCATATATAATTACAAAAGGATAAAGTTTCTACCCCAAAGAACAAAGCATGGTAATGCTCGTGAAAAATAATGTAGAACATGGATACATTAACATCATTTAGAATACCAGGCACATCTATAGCAGATGCGTGATACTTCTGAAAGTCTTCCTTTCCCTTGGCAGTGCGATTGCCAACAACCAGTCCAAAGGTAGATCCATGAGGGTAGCCACCAACAAAGACTTCCGGAAATAAAACCAACTGTGAACCATACCCAGCTGCCTCTGCTATCAATTTCTCCGCTTTATCTGAAACACAATGCAGCAAAGAACTTTACAAAATGTCACGTCTCTAATGCTACAAGACTTAAAGCTGATAAAAGGATTATTGTAAAAAAAGATGTGACCCTAGTACTGGGTAGGAACTGAGGTGTCACATAGTATTAGTAGAAAGCCCATAAAGATTTTATTTCCTCAAATGCCTGTGCGTCGCACCTCAAATACCTCATCCTGAGAAAAACTGTCCACGCAACACACACCACTATAACATTCCTTTTCCTATCTGGTTGATTCACCCTGAGAAAACCAATCGCTCCATATGTCTAGGATCATCATCACAAGTAATAGAGAAAGATGTCTCCTTCAAAGTAGATGCCATCATGTCAATCAACTGATACTGTACATATAATGACACTGTCACTATTCAATTAAAAGATTTCCTTAACAACTTTTACGAGTACGAGTCATCACTGTACACAATTCGGTAAGCTAGTTTTGGCGAGACAAACAAGCAAACACCTCGCGCGCAGCACCGATCAAAACAGCCACACAGGCGAGACAACGAATCGAACAACAACTGCAAGAACAACGTGTTGAGAGAGCAAAATTACACGCACCGAGAGTCGCAGGGGTGTCGTAGAACACGGACGACGCCTGAACGACGGTGACCCGCACCGTTGAGGCGGCCTGGTCGGCGCCAGCATTCATCTCCACCTCCGGGATCACGGGCTCGCTACCGGACCTCGATGGGGCCAGGGCCATCGTCTCCGACTACCAAGCAATCGCCTGGGGGTCTGGGAGAGGGGGCCGCGGACGGCGGGCTACTTGTCGTGCTTCTTGCGGAGGTAGTCGCGGACGAACTGGTCCCGAGCGAGCGTGCGAGCGCGCTGGGGCTCGATGTGGACGTAGGAGAGGTGGATGCCGAAGGCGAGGAGGCCCGCGCCGAGGGCGAAGAGGGAGACCGTGGAGACGAGCTGCCGGTAAGTCGACGGGGAGCACCACCCCATCCGTCAGCGTCAGCAGCGGGAGTGGCCGTTTTGTGGAATTGTGGGGAAAATTCTCTGCGGGGTTACCACATTTCGCCTCCCGTGCAAGGTGCAACATCAGTACATCACAGTCCGACGACGCGACCAGTCGACCACCCAGCGGCCAGCACAGGCGCGCGGAGAGACGGCAGCAGTGCAGTTTTGGATCGGGGCTCCGCGGGTTCAGATTTTTTTTTAGACCTTCGGTTCGCCGGTTCATATATCGTTGCTGGTTCTTTTAAACGTGCCCATGGCACATACAGTCCCTGTCACAACTCAGAATTGCAAAAGCGAGTATTGAAAGGTCAACAAACACTAACAGAGATACATCCTTGATAAACGGAACCCATAGAACTACTACACCACTAGCCTGGGTCGCTTTGCTCCAAATGTCTTGATAGCTTTTCCACTGTCTTCATAGCCCAGTCTTTTTCCTTCTCCCTGAGTAGAATGCTCCATTTCTGCATAAAAATTATTGATCGATGAATCACCACATTAGGCCCCGCTACGACTTTGCTGTTAAAGACATAGTCATTACGTATTAACCAAAGACTCCAACAGATACAAGCCAAAAGAAAAATCATCATTGGTTTGGGAACATCTCCTCTACCACAACTAAAAAAGGGCAGACCCAGTGCCGGACACTCCCACATGAGCGGAGTCTAGGGAAGGAAAAAACCGAGGCAAGCATTCCCCGCAAAATCTACGGAAAGGCTGTTTCGAACCCGTGACCTGGTGACTCGGTGAGACAGCTCTCACCACTGCACCAGACCTGCCCTTCTACCACAACTAAGGTTTAAAAATTGATTCAGATTTGTGGGTGTTTGCGTCCAGCTCAAAGCATCGCGAAATGTCCACCAGCAGAAGTTCGCCAAGTAACATTCAAAAAAGATATGCTGTGAAGTCTCTATTTGTCCACACATTTTACAGTGTTCATCTCCAGGCCAATTTCTCCTGACAAGCTGTTCTGCCGAAGGGAGACAATCAGAGTAGATAGACCAGAGAAAAAACTTGATTTTCATTGGTATTTTGGCTCTCCATATACTCATAACCTCATTGTTAACCATTCCAGGGAAGGTCAGCTCTCTATACAAAGAAGCAGTTGTGAATCTCCCTTTCTTGTCTAGCCCCCAAGTGACAGTATCTGGTTCCTCCTGAAGTTGCACATCTCTAGTTTGAGTGAGTAATTGCTGCCACTCCTCTATCTCTTCTGCACCAAATGATCTTCTGAAGGTAAGGTTTAATTCATTGTTCTGAAACACCTCATGGACTGTGCTGCCCTGCTCATTACAGATATCAAAAATTTTGCTGTACACAATACTGAGAGGACACTGCCCCAGCCAAACATCTAGCCAGAATCTAGCTTTCTTGCCATTCCTGACTATAAATCAGACCCCGAGCACAACAATGCTTAACTTCATGCAGTCCTACCCAGAACTGAGAAACTCCTCTATTACTTGAGCTGTAAAAACCTTTCTCCCCTAGGTATTTAGCTCTCAGCATTTTGCAGAATGGATTATTATCTCCTTTTTCAAGCTTATAGATCCATTTTGACAAGAGACATTGATTTATCACTCTAGTATCAGTGAAACCCAAACCCCCTACTTGTTTTGGGGTGGCTAGGACCTCCCATCTCATCATATGATACTTCTTCTGCCCCGGACCATGCCAAAAGAAATTTGACCTGGCAGTCTCCATCTTGTGGTGTGCCTCCCCTTTTAGGTGAAAAACTCCCATTACATAATTTGGAACAGAGCTAAGACATGACTCTGTGAGTATCTGTGAGTATCATTTTGCCTCCATATGATAGCAAGCAACTTTGCCATGTTGGTACCCTCTTTTCTACCTTCTGATAAACATAAGCAAAATCCACAGAGCTCATATAGTATCTGTCCAGCATTACTCCCAAGTATTTCATTGGAAAGCTTCCAATATTACAATTGAACAAATTAGCCATCTCTCTTTGTTTCTCAATTGTAACCTCCAAAACAAAAATCTCACTCTTCTGATAATTAATCCTCAAGCCTGACATTGCTTCAAAGCAGTACAGCAGGAATTTTGTATTGCATATAGACTCCTCATCTAGGTTCAGGAATAGAATTGTATCATCTGCATATTGTAGATGTGTCAAACCCCCTTCTATCAAATCTGGTACCAAGCCTCTAATGACCCCACTGTTTTTTAGCTCTCTCTAACATCATTGATAAAGTATCACCCACCAGATTAAACAGCAAAGGCAGATTTGATTTTCCCTGACGGTTTTTTAGTTCAGGAATGCTAAATTTATCGGGTTCGATTTTGGGTTTCGGTTTCTACCCATGGATATCTAATGGAGGTTCGAAATAGATCATTTTGAATAAAAGCTCATGTGTTTTATTAATAAATTGTATATCTAAGCTACTAGGTTTGTTCTAAGTTGAGTCATGAAATTATGTGTTGTTTTCTTGTATTACCATATAGTAGTTGGTTTCAGTTTTCGAGCAACCTAAGGTTTTCGGGATTCACCGGGTTTGGTTTCAGGTTTGGATTATCACCCAAAACGATGTTTGGGGCGGTTTCGGGTTGAGTTCAGGTTTTGGGTTTGACATGCATATGAAATTTACTATTTTCATTTCAAAGGTGAGTTTGCATCTTAATTTTTGCATGCGACATATTTGTATGCACTATGACGAATGTGCTAAATTTTAGGTTTTTAAGCGACTGAAGTATATGTTTTAAATTGATTTTCATGTTTCTATCTAGTATAAGTGGTTTGCACAATTTTACTTGCTCAGTAAGAATAAACAGGTGCCGCAAAATTGGGCTGGCGAGCGGCATAGCATGTGTCTGCACAAAGCAGCGACCAGCGGCTGCATGTCATCGCTGATCAAGGAGCAAACAATTTGCATCGGGGCCTTCCTCAATCTCTGCCCGTTTCCTGCAGAGGAAACGCTGACTTGGCTGCATCGGCTTCGGCTTGATCGCCCCGCAACGCTGCTAGAGAATATTGGGCTTGTTCAGTTCAGCTAGCTGTTGTGGCGGCAGTTGCTATAGTTCAATCTACAGTGACATTGCGTTCAAAAGATACAGTCGTAGCCCGTCCCTGCAGCGAGTATGCACATTAACCTTTTACCGTTATTAAGATTAGCATCTCTTGCACGGGCGCAGGTTGAGACAACTTATCACACGCCAAAAGTGTCATTAAGATAACGAACTCGATATTTTGCAGCCACGACATCCAATCACTCTAGCAAATCTACAATGCTAAGGCGAGTACCAAAATTCCCAAATACTAGGCCACAATAAACACCTGGGTATCGATACGGTCCACAAGAACGTGCATCACATAAACAAGCTGCAGAGTATGTCAAATACAACATCCATCTTACGCTATCTCACTTGTCTACAGTATGCAGGAGGGTTCAGATGCAAAGCACCACATGTCGCTGGAGCAAATCAGTTTACAGAGAGTGATAAAACTAAGACAAGCTTCAGGCTGGCTGCTCATAAGTGATGCTGCTATTGTTGTTCGAAATAGTAAATCGTCAACTGGCAACTTACTCCACCTCTTCCAAGAAATCCTTGATCTCTGCTGGGCTTAGAACTCTGTATTGTGTATATGGAAACTGTTAGTTCTCAGCAAACCATTTGATTGTAGCTAAGGAGTATGTAATATCATGGAATAGCTTTAGATTTGCAACAAAAACAAAAAACAGAGTAAACACAAACATTTCCCCTCCATCTAGAGGGGCACAAGTTACAGAATCTCCGTAAAATCAGAGAGCAAATGAATGATGCAATAATTTAATCATTTGATGCGGCAAGAGGAACATGAATCACATAAAAGTGGCAGTAAGATTGAATCTGTGCAACTTACTTGAACTCACGGTCAGCTCGAATAATTCCGATTTCAATATTGTTGGAGGAAATTTGCCCCTCATATCTGCAAGTCCAAGATCCAGAACCAATTAGTAACTACTTAGGATGTTTCTAAACTAAGCAAATACAAGTGGGATGTGATACCCTTCTTTCAGAGTCAAAATTGCAGTGTGGATGGCATCATCAAGCTCCATATCTTCTGTGTATCTACAATGAAACCATAAATATAACATGTGAAATCAAAGAGGGAAAGGATGATCCGTTATGGCATACGTGCTGCTTATATTAATCAATGACGAGGCACATAAAAAATCAACTGGAATTTATTTACAATAGGATGGAAGAAAATTATCAGCAGTACTATGTCACAAATCACCAGTGTCTAGAGCAAGTGCACAACATTACTACATTGAGACTGTACCTCTTTTCAAGAAACGTCTTTGCATTGGACACATTTTTTCCCATGGCTGATGCTTTCCAGGAGAAGTATGATCCTGAGGGATCAACCTGAAGAAATAGCCAACAATGTCAGTTGTCCTGAAATTATGAAGGTATACATCCTATGGTATCATGGTGATTGTTAGCACAAAGTACACATTTTCCACTTTATAAGTACTACTTGTGATGATCTCTTGTAAGTTATGACTAAATGACATGTGGGAACAATATATAAATTTGTGAGGTTGACATTTTGTGTTAAAGTAGGCATTAGAATGATGGGAGTAAAAATTAACAGGTTTCTATCTTGTAGCTTCTTCAGTATACCTGATACAACTGCGGACCATTGTCATCATACCCAGCAATCAGCAATGATACTCCAAATGGTCTTACACCACTGAAACAAACAAGGATAAAAAATAGAACACATTAGCATATACCTATCTCAGTCTTTCACTAATCACCTTAACACCAAACAATAGAGGCTAGTACGTGTTTTGACCAGATGGTGTATATCCCAGTAATCTCTATTAGTTTAACATTTTGTTCAAGTCATCACAACGACATCAAGTGCATCAATAAATGGAAATAGCTACTAAATGCTATATATATAGTGCACATTTTAAGTATGATGCTTGACAACTAAATGATATTAACCCTCAAGGCCTCAACCACTTAAAATCACCAATTAATTGAAAATCAATAACTGGATGGCACACAGGGATACTATAAGATCTTTAGAAGTGATCACAATACATTTAGGTAATGTATTAATAAGGGACTAAAAACAGCTAAAACAATTCAATGCTATGCCAAGTGTATACTTTTAATATAAAAAATTTAAATACAGATTATATTATATGAGCATGCAGATAGTCCCGTAAATATGAACAGCTTATTTTTCTATGAATAATACTAAATTAGGCAGTGCATTCCATTATTATTGTATGCACCAATGGGCAAATGGAAGTAACTAAGTCTAGTTACATACCCTGACTGTGTGAACTCCTGCATGACAGCAGCAGCCTCTCGTACAAGCTGTGTTACAGGTATATGCTCCTGCATTTGACCATGAAACAATTATTAAAAACAGATTTATCTACTTGACAGCAAGCTTGCAGAAGAGAATGTTTTTAAAATTACAAATTCATTTCAAATGATGTATTTAATATATGAGAATTTTTTTTTAACTATCCTTGAAAAGATACAAGGAGGTACCAAAATGAAAACACGAACTTAGTACCTAAGGTACCCAATTTAGCCTAGGCCACCCCTACCTACCTATATACGATCATACAATTAAGGTACCTCTTCGTACCTCTAATGACTGTAAGAAGTCTCTTACCAGATATAGAAATATTTTCCAAACATCTAAACCAAACAAGTTGCCAAAAGGTATTACCTTGTACAACCGATAATACTGTTGTGCCTGCTTTCGACTTTTTCTCACCAGAACACGGAAATCTGGACCCATTCCACTGAAAACAGTGCAAGAAAAGTGCATGAATAAAACATAATAGAGAAAGACTTGGCAATTGAGAAGATGCACTAAAGGTCCATAACTTCCACAATCACATTAAACTTCAACACAATTGTAATGTATTCTAGTTCCGAAATAGAAAAAAAATGAATAGAAGATCAACCAAGACAGTGTGTACCTATAGACAACTCCAATATTTGGTGTTAGTGCCTGAATCTTTTGCACCTAGAAAGTATTTCAAGCAGGTATCTGTTTAGCACTTGGGATAGAAAAAGAACAAGAATGTGGCAAAAGAGAAAATTCAAAAACTTAGGTACACATACAGATGTTTCATCCACTAAAATAGAAGGCAGTTTCTTCTCGGTGGCGATGACTACACCATTGGCAGCTGCAAACATGACATATTTCAGAGTTAACTAAGAGGCACAAGTAAAATAAAATGGTTGTACTGCCTAAACAGAGACCATGTATACTACATAGAACACAACAATTCAATTGATTTGAAAAAAAAAACAGTATGGTGAATCATTACACTACAGCTACTAAACCTATCAATAGTGACTTCATCACTTCATAATGAACGTCAGATATCATGTTAATTAGGAAGTTCAAATAACAATGGTCATGAGGTTTGAAATAACTTTTTAACTTCCACAGCCCATCTTTGGCTGAGTGGCACCATTAGTTGATTTCTGTGCAAGTGTGTTAGTCAGTGCTCTGGATATGAAGTGGGCAAACAAACTCGCAATTTTCAACAGTCCCCATTCAACATCAAAGCATCCAAACAACAATAGATCTGCATCAACTTCTACAGCACGATAAGCAATACGAAGAAAGAAAATTTGGGCAGATCTAAGCATGCACATGCAGGAAAATTAGGAAAAGTTTGTCAAATGTATTAGCACCAATAGGCATCAAGGAATTTACAAACCCAACCTCAAATGACTTAATAATACAACATTAGATTAGAAAGATATCTTAATAATGACTAAAATTGGTATAATAATCTTTGAGTAGTCAGTGTTTTGTGTGTGTGCGCACCTCCCAACCTGAACTTATGAATCAGAATCATGCAATGCCCGAAGCAATCAGTCCATACAACTTGAAAACAGCTGAAGTTGCGTGTAGGTATCTAGGAGATAAGAAAATCACAACTATATACACAGTTGAAATTACATCTAGGTATCCTCAATTAACACTGCGATGCTAACGAGAAAGGATGAAAGCCCTAGTCAAAGCAACGACACAAACACACAAAAAGGATAAAAGCCCTGATCAAAGCTAAGACACAAATACACGAACACAAACCCAAAATAATACACTTCACCAAGAGGACTAACCCTCCGCAATGCTCTAATGTTGTGCACGAGATAAGACGTCATAATGCCGTTTCAAATTGGTCACGAACCTCTCGCTACCTAGCAACAGCAAAATACCAACATAAGAAATCAGAGGGGTGAGAGGGGATTGCTGCGCGAATCGAACCTTTGACCCCGAGCGAGGTCTGCCCGGATCCGACAGCCGTGAGCGCGTGCTCGATCTGCACAAGCTTTCCCGACGGGCTGCAGCGAAATCAACCGGAAAAGGTCAAATCAAACCACCGTAACGACACAAAATCTCACCCGATCTCGATGGAGGGGACGAGCAAGCGAGAGATGTAGAGAGAGGAGCACGAACCTGAAGGTGGTGAGGGAGAAGGAGTACTGGCTGTCACCCATTGCCGAGGCGCTCAGTCACCTCGTTGGCTCTTCCGGGCTGGAGCGTCGGCGATTCGTGGCAAGGCTTTGCTGCTAGCGAGGGAGCGAGGCGGCTGAGGAAAAGAAGGGGAAGAGGACGACGAGATGGAATCGCAGGAGGAAAAGGAGAGTGGAGTGTTTCGCAAGAAGAAACCTTTGGGCTGGAGTCCAAGTTGGATTTGGGCCGGTTCTGAGTTGGTGACGAAATAGAGTTTGCAGCTGGGCTGAGCCGGGCCCACCGCCTCCTCTTCTCCAATTCCACTTCCACATTCCCCGGTTGGCCGGTTCCTTCCCCCCGATTACCTATTCAAGACGGCCACTGCCCACCGTCGCTGCAGCAGCTCCTCCCTGCTCTCCGGTGACTTTCCCCACACCGGAGTCGAGCCCCCGGTGCCATAAGCCCAAGATTCGATTGGTACGCTCTATTTCTTTCCGAATAACACGTATCTTTCCTTCGATACGTATACGGTTGAGGTTGAGAGAAGATTTAAGGGCGTTGAGGTATATAAGCGGCTCATGTCGTCGGGTCAGGGGAATTGAAGTTCCTGACCGGTTTCCGGTGCGCGATTTGTTGTGATCGGCCTGGCATCCTGAGTCCGGCGCTGCCCGCCGGGCGATGTTCGATCTGATGAGCGAGGCAGGTAAATACCCAGATCGGTGGCACCGGCGTTTAGGTTTGCTTTGAACCCAGGCAGCTTTGCCTGGCACCCTATGCATTCCCAGGCGTAGGATTTTGTAAGCCTAGGGTGCAGATTGCTGTCTGGGCTCCTTGCTGCCTGGCAGGGCATGAAGCAAATAAGCCCTTAAGAGTTGAAGAGGAGCTGGGGTAGATTGGCTCGGATTCTTGATTAGTACACACCGTTGTGGATGCTTGACCTTGGCATGATTTAATATCTTTAAAGTGCGATTCATATATTGCAGCAGATGATTTGTACGATACTGGCATCCTGGACGGTAGTTAGAGGAACACATTTAATTTTACCTTCACTCGTATATGATGGTTGAAGAAAAAATATTTATGATCAATAAACATTCTATGTATTTATCTATGTAGTCAGGCCCAATTTTTTGTTGTGCGTTGTTCCAGTCTTTCTTTCCCATTTGATGAGAACTTGTTGCTGAGTGGCTTAGTTCCTGACTTTTGTGTATTATTGCTAGCTTTCTGAATCTCCATGATGTTTAACCTTTGTTTGGTATTTTGTTGTTCGTGACAAGCTCACTATAGTCCATTTTCACTATAGAGTTTCACTGAATCTTTCTAACTTAGTCTTATTTCTTATTTTGCCTATATCAGCCTTGCTGGTCATAACTCTTTAGTAGAGAAAGGAGAAGATGCAGGTGAGTTCGCAATTGCTTCATTAGCACATTGTTTGCAGCCAGTGCAATATGCTAGTCATCCCATAAAATTTGAATGATCATGTTTCCTTATGCTACTTGATGCATCAGTTATGCCACTATGCAAAGATCTTATTGCTAGCAATTTGCAATGTGATCTTTTTCCTGTTACCACTAGTTTATTGTGTATTGGTTCAAGTCTGTTGTAAGTATGAACTTAACTAACTGGTGAATGAAATGAAACTGATAATTACTTACAGTATGGTGTTATATTCAACCAGGAAAATTCTACATGCCACATCAAATCCTGCACCACCCAATCGGGTAATTTGTGCCACAAGAGTTCTTAACATGAAACCTAAACCTTTTTGGCAACATCTTTTATCTCTAGGCATCTAGGGCAAGGCTTTTCAAGGAGTACAAGGAGGTACAGCGAGAGAAGTCAGCTGACCCTGATATCCAATTAATATGTGATGATTCTAACATATTCAAGTGGACTGCTCTTATCAAGGTAACTTTTTATTGCAGTAACAAGCAAGATCATCCGTTTACTATTGCCTCTTCTGATTATCTATAATTTATGTGGTTAGGGCCCTTCTGAAACACCTTATGAAGGTGGTGTGTTTCAACTTGCGTTTGCAATTCCAGAGCAGTATCCTCTGCTGCCTCCTCAAGTTCGATTTTTGACCAAAATTTTCCACCCGAATGTGCATTTCAAGGTTATAGAAGACTGATGCCCTGTTTTATCATTTATTAAATCTGAATCTTCAAGATAAGGGGAAATTTCTGTTTAGTTACATTTGTTTTCCTTTTTTCTGTTTTTAGACAGGTGAAATTTGTCTTGATATATTGAAGAATGCATGGAGCCCTGCATGGACCCTTCAGTCTGTTTGTAGAGCGATAATTGCTCTGATGGCCCATCCTGAACCAGACAGCCCACTTAACTGTGATTCAGGTACCTCTATCTTCCTACTCATGATTTTTTATGTACCATGTTCATGTTCTCACTCTATATCAAACTACACTACACGAAAAACAACGACATTCTACTGCTTCGCTATCTTTCTGAATTAGACTGAAATGATACAATATTAATCTAAATGTTGTAAACGTCAACATATGGTACTTTAGGGCATATAAGAAATATTAAGCTATTGCTGTAATGGAGGCCTGAACCTCTAGATGAGAATACATATCAAGTATCAGGACTCATGAGTGACATCACAGCAGGGAAACCATTCTCAACTCTAATATAAGGTGGTGGCCAAAAGGAAAAAAAAAAGTCATTCTGAGTTATCAAATGTTAGCAGAACTGCTATGCAATGGCACAGCTAGATTTTAAGGAGCAGTTGCATTACAACTTTGTAATACAACACATGCCCTTTTAGTCAGGCTTGTTGGCAGCACCTTGGTTTTTTTTTTTGAAACAAAAGGCAGGAGCTCTGCCGCTCAATTAAGCCGAAAGAATATTATGTACAAGAAGGTTAGCCGGACGAGATGCCAGAAAGGCACCCGAAGGGCTAACCACCCCACGCGACGCAGCTGAGCACAAACACGATACACTGCCATGGGTCATCGTTGCCGAGCATGGAAGCCAAGCTGCCAGCAGCTCCGACTTCCCATGGCAGGCCACCCACTAGTCACCCTCCGACGGGTCTGAAGCTAATGGCCGTCACTGGTCATCGTTGCGAAGCTCAAACACCGAAGAGCAGCTCTGACTTCCAAACGCAAACCATCGTCCCGCATCGAAACCGCGACAATAATCCAAATGCGACGCCTTCAGGAAGGGAGTGACGCCAATGGCGTCACCGTCGCACGTCCAAAGTGAACTGAGTTTTCACCCTTGGAAGACATGCTAGTGGGGAAATATGACGCCCCCAATAGGGAAGCGGCGCCCAATGACGTCGGCGTCACCAAGGCTTTCGCCCAAGAACCCTCTAGCACACTCGCCGGGTCGCGAAGTCGGACCCGTGCCAGCCTTCACCGCCATCGCCATTGTCCCGACGCCCCACGGAAGCCCCTTAAGAGGGGCATCGACGCGCCGGCTGCACGTAGCAGCCGCACAGCTACGTCGGCCGCCACCCCCGCCGATCGGGCCACGCAGAGCCGGACCTGATTCTGCCGCTCGCGTCACACCGCCGCACACCGAGGCCGCATTTGACCAACGTCGTTGGCTCTGGCACCTGCCGATGTCGCTGTCGTCATCACCGCCAGTGTGCCCCACCATGTCGGGCTCCGCCCCATGTCCTGGGGCCGCCGAATCCGGACGCCAGGCCCCGAATCCGGTGCCCCCTGCCGTCGCCGACGCCTCCGTCTTACCATAGCTGCAGACACCGTTCGCCTTGGCTGCCAGACCGGCTGGCCGGCAGAAGTCGCTGCCCCGGGCACAACCAGCCCCTGAGCCACAGCAGCCAAGGCCATGAGGGGAGGGACGGCAAAGAAGAAAGCACCGCCCCCCAGCGCATGCATGGGCCCCGGCCACCGCCGCGCGGTCGCCAAGACAGATCCGGCAGCCTGGGGTCCGGATCTGGCCCCCGGGCACCGGATCTGGTCGACTGGGCCCCGGACCTGCGGCCTCAGCCAGTGCCGCCACCGCCATCAAGAGAGGAGAAGGGGAACGCGCGGAGAAGAAGACCTCGCCGCCGTCCCCTGCGCCTGCACGGACACCAGCCGGCGCTGCAGCAGCCGCGGCAACCACCTCGTCAACCTCCACGCCGGTCACGCGGGGCCGGACCGCTGGCCTGCTGCAGGTGCGCCGCCAACACGAGGAGGGAGAGCCCCGCCGCCACCATCACAGCCGGCCGGGCGGCCATGCCGGCAGCCAGCTCCGGCGGCGGCGCGGCTGGCGAGGAGGAGAGGGGTGAGAGGGAGGCGGCGCGGCAGGGGCCGCCCGAGTCGCTCCGCGTGGGGGAGCGACGCGGGCGTCAGTGGCGGGGGGGGGGGGCGTGGAGTATCAGATCTGTCTCTTTATCGAGACACCAGCACCTTGGTGTTCAGTGGAAGGAACCTTTCGATGGATTTCTTTCATATGCTGTTGCAAGCGAAGGAGTTCTCAAACCCTTTTTTTCATGGAAGTTTTTGTCATCAGTGCTTGGCAAATTTGGAAGCAAAGAAACAACATTTTAAGTAGAGGCCAACCATCCTTCCTTGCTTGGAAAACAGGTTTCATTGATGAAGCTCCCCTACAAGCTCACAGGATCTCTGAAAACAAGCGTGCTCCCTTCCTTTCTTGGATAGAATTGTGTACATAGTTTGGCCCAGCCTGCCTTAGGCTACCTGTTTCCTTCTTTGCTGCTGTTTTTTGTTCTGTCTCTTTTGTAAAGTTGGTTCTTTTTGGTTTAATAAATTCCTAACAGTGGGGCCTTCCCCGCTGTTGTTCTTTCAAAAAAAAAAAAAAAAAACACTAGCTGTTGTAACTTCTAGACCTAATTACTCTACACCATTACATTATGGCTCCACCAAAATAAGCGATGCTGGTCCTTCTCATTTTCCAATCAATTGATTTGTTTGTTACCTTTATGGATTATTGTGTGATTTTTTGGCCTTAAAGCAAAGATGCCACCTTCATCTCACTGACTTTGTAAACTTATGTAGGTATTTTCTCTCTCTTAATATGATCCCATCAATTGACTAGTTGCTAGCATGAGTTAGGATCCTCTAAATGTGCAGTTATAAACCATATAACATGGTTCTTCATTGTGAACCAAAACATGGACCAACTGGAAGATTGAACATAATGACTAATGAACATGGACCGGTTTACTATTAGAACACCTGATGGACAAGACATGTAGCTTCTGCATTTTGCAAGATCCCTTTCTGGTTAATCATGGGCTGCCAAGACAAACCTATTTGATATTCTGAATCTGTCTTTACTTTCTGGCTATCTTTTTGCTCAATGATAGGCAATCTACTGCGGTCGGGTGATATCAGAGGCTATCAATCAATGGCCCGCATGTATACAAGGCTGGCGGCCATGCCAAAGAAAGGTTAGCTGTAACATGTGCCAAGCCAAGAGCATATGTCAGTCCAGGCATCGCTACATGTTGTCAGGTCTGCCTTGTGCTGTCTGTGAACTTTGTGGTTCTTGTTTCCTAAATCCTAACCATTCATATGTGTGTATTCTGGGGTAAAAGGTAGAAACCTTGATTCTCGATGTTTGGTCTGTGATGTAATAAATCCTGAAATTCAACAGTTGCTACTACTGATCTATTTTAGTGCTCAGTGTTTCAGTCAGTTTTCTGCTGCAACACTCCGAAGGTCTCTTGTGTTTCATATGCTGTCAGCTACTGCGACATTCTTGGGGCACACATTCAAGAGGCAGCAGCACAATACTTTGTGATTATGAGCATTGTGATCAGCACTATGACTTTTATTCCGGAATCCTTTCTTTCCAATCGAATTACAATTGCAGTCTTTGGTAGAAGGCGAAAACGAAAACCCTAGATCAGCCGGCTTTGCCGGACAAGGGGCGGCAGCTAGGGGAACGCCGTGGGGGGCATCTTGGTGCCGGCCAGGAAGTTGCTGAAGAGCGTCAGGGCCTGCCGCGGCGCGTGCAGAGGCACCTCGTGCCCGGCGCCGCGGATCGTGACGAACGTCAGGCCCTCGTACACGATCGTCCATCCACCAACCTGATTTTGGTTTTCGAAAACACGTTAGCTCGATGCTCGAAAACCAGCTGCTACTGAAAAAAAAAATCCGTCGCTTCGTCTAGTCACCTGCAGATGGTCGTACCACGGCGTCCACTCCTGGACGATCTTGAGCCCGAGCTTGTTGAGCGTGAGCCTCGTCGCCGTCACGGGGATCCTCCCGTCGGTGTCGCCGCTGAAGACCCACACCCTGAGGCCGCCGGCGACGAGCTTGCGGATGATGGGGAGGGTGGAGAAGGCGGCGTCGTTCCAAGTGCCGATCACATCGCTGCGCAAACAGCACGTTTCAGTTTTGGTGCTCCGAAACCTGAAGAATTTTTTTCAGAGTAACGAGACACGACGACGCACCTGCAGCGTGTCCAGTTGTAGCCGATCCTGGTCACGTTCGCGTGCAGCGCCGCCTGGACGTCGGGCCGGTTGAAGTAGACCTCCGCGTACTCCGCCGTGCAGGGGTCGTAGCCCGCCGGCTTCATGATCCATCCTCGCTGCACGAAGAAAAAAAAGACGAGATCATCATCATGTTGCTCGCAAAAAAAAAAAAAATCGCCGTACTACTATCCCTGAAACGAAATGGATGCTCAAACGCACGCACGTATTTGGAGAAGATCCTGGGTGCGGCGCCATGGACGGCGACCTTCCGGTGGGACGAGGACGCCGACGAGCCCGGGTCGGTGCAGACGGGGGTGTAGAGGCTGTACATGTCGATGAGGCGGTACACGGCGAAGTACTCCTGGAGCGCGGCGTCGCAGGCGTCGGTGACGTTCACCTTGCTGAAGTCGCACTTGGCCTTGACGTCGCCGTACACCCGGTCGGAGATGACGGCGTGGTCCCAGGCGTAGTCGATCATGCCCGTCTGGTCCGTCTCGTCGTCCATGAGTGCGTTCCCGACCATCAGGCCCTTGAAGTTGATGTAGCTCTCCTTGGGCCCCGCCCTGTTGCCGTCGAAGATCTTCTCCGACAGCTGCGGAACGTAGTGCCCTGCACGGCCGCAGAGGGGGGGATGCAAAATCAACTCGTGTCGTCGTCATTTCAGTCTCTCAGTCCCGTGCTCTGACTGAACTAATAACTGCGAAATATGGTGCTTCAGATGTTGAGACGTGCACTGCTGTGCTCCATTGATCGTTTACTACAGTGCTCACCGGCGTAGCTCTCGCCGGCGATGTAGAAGTCGTGGTACTTGTACTGCGGGAACCTCTTGAACCAGTTGAGAAGGAATTTGTAAGCGTCGTCAGCTGCATTATCAGAAACATGACAGTCAGTGAGTAAGTTCAGATATGGTTGGAGACCGGGAATCATCCAAAAGCAAGGAAATGTTTGTCTTGGAAGAGATCATTACAGAGGTTGATCATGATCTACTGTATTACATACCGGTGATCTTGTCACCAAGTTGCAGCAGGTCGGAGCTTGTGTTTGTGTAGGAGAACCCGACGCCCACTGGGGACTCGAGGAACATAAGATTGGCCTCTGCATGCAGTTCGTTTGTTTTGCTTTTTAGCAAACTGAAACCGTAGGCATCGACATAGTACTAATACTACAATTGTGTCCTGTCTTTTTATATCAGTAGTACATTAATTACGTGCCTGTGTTCCAGGAGTAGTTGTTCCATCTGAGCTCCGGTTTGCCCTTCTGCACCAAGAAGGGCCCCAGCTCCTCCGCTTCCCCGTACCCAATCGACGAGCACCCAGGCCCTGCAACGACGACGACAACACTTTTCAGTTTTCAGTCTGAAAAAAGGAAAACCCTAACCACCAAGAAGCATTATTAGATACTATATAATCTCTGAATTAAAATGAAAGCAGGTATCCAAATTCGAGCCGAAGGAAACCCAAACACGTCGTGCTATTAGCTCATGATTACGAGAAGAGCAGGCGAGTGGGAACGGAGACTCGCCGCCAGCGACAGCCGGCAGGGACATGAACCACACCCCCGCCCCCCAAAGGTTCACGTTGCGACACGACGCGAGTTGTCGCTCAATCATAGCCTAGGCCGCCCGTGGACCGGTCAGTGGAGGACCGCGGAGAGTGGAAGCAGAGCAGCGCAGCAGCGACGGTCAGAAGGAAGAATCGTTGTCGCAGTTTCAACGAGATGGAAACCTACAGCTACAGCAGAGGCAGAGGCAGAGGCTACAGCGGTTATGGACCAACCGCCGGTAAGATGAGATCCATCCTTGGCATGCAATCGGTTCGCTGATCGACGCGCTAGCTTCTGCCGCTCCATCCCGTCCGTGACTTGTCACGGGATCGATCGGCTGATGAACGGCGACTGCAATGATGAGTACGGCTGCGCATTAGTGGAGGTGCACACTGCACAGTGCCATGCTGTGGTGGGCCGGAGGCAGCACGCGGTCCATGCATGCAAGCCGGACCGTTTTGCCACACCGGCGCGGCGCAGCCACTCGCTACTACGCTTCTTGCACTGGGGAGGTGGGACGAGCGCAGCGCAGCTACTAGCGCACCACCTACCATTTGTTCAGATCTTTTCTTCTCCGGCCTGCGGGCCTGGTCCCCGGCCCGTCGTCGTCTGGCCGGCCGGATCGCTAGCTAGCTAGCTGGTGGCGCACGTACTGACGACGTACGTACATACGTTTCGTGCCATGCCAACCTGCTCCCTCTTGCCGTTTTGCGCGCATTCGAGGTGCATATGGCAGGCGCGCGCGGCCATGGCTCATGATGGTGTGGGTTCATGCCCGTGGCCATGGGTATGCTTGTGTACGTACGTACACCGTGCAGCACTGTCGTCCGTGGTTGCGTACAAATGCAAAGGGACGAGCAACTTTCTAGGTATATATCCTTTATCCTTTCCCAGCAGAGATGGTGGGGTTTATGCATGGATGCTTTGCTTCTGCACACAGCACACACACTTCAAATTTTCTTGGCAGGAATCGCTTGTGTCATTCTGATAGAGCTCGCCTTTATGCATGCAATGCATAGAGCTATCCACCTCGCAGCTCGGTGCTCCCGGCCGAGGCCCGAGGCCGACCGGCGCAGTAGCCACGGGCGTGCGCTAGCTGAAAGAGAAGTTGGCCACGGGCAAGACAGCGAGAGCCAGAGTACTAGTCCAGAAACCGACCTCATTCTCCAAAGAATATTGCCTCTTCACGAATGCATGCGTTGGAAAAAGAGGGAGAGAGATCGATCGGTACGTGCCTGACCAGCGACTGACAAATCACAATTCACAAATGGGATCGTGCTGTGTGGTGGGCGACTGTACATCATCGGCGTCTAATGATCATATATACTTGTATTCGAGAGGAAATCATTCATGAGGGGATCAACAACGAACAGCTAAGATTCAGGCCGCCTTTTGTATAGTGTGGATGGAACAGTGGATGCTCGGATTTGGTAGCCTACTAGCCTAGCTAAGCTAATATATTAATAGCTCGATCTTTTCTCCGTCCGGAAAACTGGAAAGAAAATTGTCGTCGAATGCCCTAAACTAACTACTACATATATTCCCTGGAGCTTAATAGGATAATCAAAGTCATGCATGTGGGACAGCGTTTTTCTATAGAGCGGATGCCCGGATTTGGTCTGTATATCATCAGTTCATCACAAAACTGTAAATGAAATCGTCACATGTGTCCTGGCTAACTGCCTACCTGCAGGGACTGATTGGACTGGGGAGGTACGAGCAGTGTTGTTGTGTCCTAACTACCTGATGTACTAGCACTACACCTGATTGGACGGTTCCACGAAAGCTGAAACGAGAATGGCCAGTCTAACTAATCGGTACCTATGGCTTCATCATCTGAATTTTACTACTCCACTTCCACAAAGAGGTACGGAGTATTAACTTAGAACAAACTATCTTACCATCCTTATTTTAGAACCATGATTTGAAACCAGGGTCTTATCAGTCAGTAGACTACAGGATATATCTAGCAGGATCGGAGGACATTTCCAAGCTCGCAAGTAATATAACATATATAGCTCAATCAGTCCTCCCTAGACGGCTCACACGTTTCCAACTAACATATATTACCTCAGGGGTCCGACGAACAGCTCAGCCGGTGCAAGCAAAACAGGAAAACTAGCATACACTGCTAGACCTCTCTGACTGTCTGACACTTTGCTTGGGATGTTGGCAACGCCTCTGCAGAGATCCCCACGAGGACGGGACTACGTGAATTAGGCCACAAGGTTTCCTCACTCATTCATAGCTCCTCCGAAGAAACATATACAGCGACACCCTTCGTTCCGGGAGCGTGTGTTGACTGCTGACTTGCAGAGTGCTAGCTGACCATGCCATGCAAGCAAAGCCAGCAATCCAGCATATATACTCTCCATTGCAGTCAGAGTCAGCAAATATGGAGCTTCAGCACAACACTGTGTGACACTGTAGTTATACTATATACACAGCCGTACTGCGTAGCGCCGAATCCTTCTCGAAGGGTGCACTCTACGTCGAGTGGGTACCAGTACCACTAGTAATGGACCACAAATCCAGAATGTGTTGCATATGCTATGCATCTATCAATCATGCTCTTCCATCGATCTCTTCTGACCAGCGACACTCCAGCTGACGCACTGATCGAGCCACGCGCTTGGTGAGGCTGACAGCTGGGCCCTATGTCGTTTTCTGCTTGACCATACATACATAGCGCTGGTCAATTTCGGATTGGGAAGGAGATGGGCATCCCAGTGCAAATTTTATCCCCTTCCGTTCTATTATTCCTTTTTTTATATATAGAGATGCATGATGCTTAAACAAAGATTAGGAGGCTTCAACTTGATAGAATGTCTAGAGTGCAAAAATCTCATAGGAACTTTGCGTAAATTTCATATGATGAGCGTGATTATTTAATGTTACCATAGCATTGCATTGCTCATGGCAAATACAGTAAAAAGTCCTGTTGGAAACAGTGACTAGCTACTCAGAAGGTTTATTAGGTTACAGCATCAACCTCCAACAGGGTAACGTCTAATTAATGGTGAGCGTGATTATTTGATGTGATAGCATAGCGCTAGCTCCTCTGTCCTCTCCTCCCCTCTAAGGCCCGTTCTCGTGCCAACCCAGCTTGATCCGTTTCTTTTTTCATTCGGAATAGTATTTTTCTCTCACAAATTCCTCTAGAATTCCTCCAAACCATCCAAATTTCTCCAAAACCATACCGAACGGGGCCTAACTGTTGCTTAATCGGTTGGGACTAATACTGTACTGCGAGTCTGCGACTAGTCTACTCCAGCTGAGTATGTTACTGAAACATGCATCAGCACCTGGCTAACTGCTAGCTAGCTCCTAGTACCAGGCTACCAGCAGTCCAGCACGCCATATCACAATTCAGAAGCAGAGACGTCATGCATCGCTCCCTCAGCTGTCAGCGACTTATCCTAACCACTCCGTTTCTTAGTCAATATCGACTTGGAAGGTAGAGTGAACGTCTCAACTAATTGTCTCTTATCAGAGCCATCGTACGTCACCTTATCTGCATCTCTCGATCGATTCCTAACCGCTTTCTCTGCAGAATTCGGCATCAGGCACATAATGTACATGCATGTTGCAGACATATGGGCCGCCGAGCACAAGAAACATGCAGCAGTAGAAGCTTCTATCCAAGACAATCATGGAGCAGAAGCGCAGCAACGAGAAGCAGCGCGAGGGAATCAATGGCGAGTCAAGTACGAGCAGACAGCGGAGTGAATGGTGCAGGTAGGTGTAGGACAAGGTACGCTGCCGCTGCCGCAGAGCAGGGATCGGAGGAGCTAGCATACGTACCGCCGTTGAGCCAGAGCACCAGCGGCTTCTTGTCGGGCGACGCGGTGGCCTCGAAGAACCAGTAGAAGAGCGCGCGGCCGTGCGTCTCGTTCACGGTCACGTACCCGGCGTACTGCGCGAACGCCACGGGTGGCTGGCCCGGGAGCCCCGCCACGCGGTCGGCCGCCTGCTGCGCCGCGGCCACGGCGTCCACCTGCTGCGCCGCGGCGGCCGCGACGACGACGGAGCAGAGCGAGAGGGCAAGCGCGAGCAAGGAGAAGGCGGGCCCCATCGTGAGCTAGGATGCGTGGTGCGCCGCTGCCGCTGCTCAGCTCCTCGCTGCTGGTGTGTCGTCACATCGCCCCGGGTGGCATTATATAACACAGGCCCCGCTGACCGGTGGAGGGCCTTGGCCGAGGCCTCCATAAAAACCTCCGATTCGGCTGCGGCCGACGGCCGTGATTGCGTCAGTGACTCAAACAACTATGGGCCAGCCATGCATCTATGCTATGTGGTGTTACTGTGGTCAGACCAATTACCAGTTTGACATATAGGGCGCTCCCGACATATGGTTTCTATCATTAAGTAGAGTGGCAATTAAACAAAAACATGACGGGGGCTTAAGCGTTTCTACGTTTGTTTTTAAGCGAAATAGTAATTTTATCCCTCGTTTTTTTTACTTTGTGATTTTACTCCTGCTTTTTCAAAACGAAGGGAGAGCCCCTGATAACGGTGTTAACTTTTGGACAAAAGGACAACTTTACCCATGCGTTTTTACCCCTGTTTTATTATGCTATTTATGTTTTTACCCTTGTTTTAGATCAGCAAGTTGACATTTTGTATACATATTTTTTAGAAAAATCGACAGCATTTCTGCTGATAATCTATATAAACAGAATTTAATATCACACAACAAATTAATTTCACACATATTGTATTAACGGCAATAAACCAGATCCATATAACATGCCATCATAGTACCATATTAGATGCCAACATAGAGGTCTAAATAATATGTCAAACACCAACATAGAGGTCCAAATAACATGTAAAACACCAAATGACATGTGAAACAAAAGTAGGAACTAGTAGTGAGTTTCCTAGGCAACTAGCAATGAGATACATATCAAATATTGAAACCCAACAAAGTAGCAAGCCTCCCAGAAGTTGCTCATGTCCCGCTTCTTCCTTTTCCCCTTCGTGAAGCACTTGCACTTTTTATGAAAAAGGAGCATAATTATGTTAGTAAAATTACTAAAATATGTAGTAAAGAGAAGCAAATGTGCTATGTCTTAGCTTTGTCTCATTGTTGGCCTCAAATGACCCTCTTCCCCTTCCCCTTCCCCTTCCCCTCCCCCTTCCTCTTCCCCTTTCGCTTCTTGTACCACTTGCACTTAACAAGAATAGAGTAAAAACAAGTTAATATAGGTGGCAACGCTGAAATTTGCTAGAAAAATAGTAACGAACAGCAGCCATGAATCACATACATTGTCTCATTGTTGTCCTCTGCTGAACCCCTTCCTCTTCCTTCCCTTCCCCTTCCCCTTCCCCTTCCATTTTACAGTACCACTTGCACTAGCACTTGTACTTGCACTAAATGTTCGAAGAATTGTTAGTACAAGTAAATATGAATAATTGTGCTAAATAAATGGAATTGGACAGCAATGCATGTATGACTCACATTGGGTCATTGCTTCCTTGTCCTGATCCATCTTGTGGTGTTGACTGCCTCCTATTTTGACTAGCTGTAGGATCTTCTTGGCAAGTCTGGGCTGTATGGCCTAGTTCATTGCATTCCGAAACACACCTTTCTTTTCTTGCTAGTGCCAACTTCATCAAATGGCTTGATCCTAGATTTTCTTGGTCCTCCCAGGTTTCCTCCTCAATTTGGGCTTGTTGATTTTGTAGCCTAAGTCAACATGGGACCATTGATCTTTGGATGTCATTGGATTAAATTTACTTGTATACGTCTTTCTATACCTATCAACAGAGAAGTATTCATGGACAAATTCATCCTATTTGTACCTCCCTACTGATCTTTGCAATGAAAGTCAAAGCATGGCTGCATGGTTTTCCAGTCCACTTGCCAAGCCCGACAGCTACAAGTCTTTTCCTCCAAGTTGACTGCATGCCTGAATCTATTCATAGTTACTTTAGCTTTCCCAGGACCCACATATTAGAACCTCATGGTCTTTGATAGTCTTCGTTTTAGCATTCAAATCATTGATAATAGCTAGGATTATAATACCTGACATATTACTACCGACTCTTGGACCTCAAAACAAACTTCTCAATGATCATTTGTCTAATATGGTCAAGCATTTCTACAATCTGGAGTTCTTAGTTTTTGACACCCAACTATTAAAAGACTCGGAGAGGTTGTTATTGATGTAATCTACCTTGCAGTCTTCACTGAATTTGCTTCTACTCCACACATATGGATGGTTTTCATCCAACCATTCAATGGCTTTAGGATCCTTCTCCTCTATTTTCCAATGAAGTAGTTGAACTTCGAAATTGTGAAGCTCTTGGCAGCACACCACATATTCTTGCCATAAAGATCACCACTGTAACTTTTCTTCATGTTCTTCCACAAGTGCCTTATACATTCTCTGTACTCTACTCCAGGATACACATCTGCCACAGCCAATTCCTATTCTCTTTCTAGCATCTGTGCTAAGGACACCACATTTGTTGCTATTTTATTTGTGGCTCTCTCATTTGTGGCTCTCTCACTGGTGCCTTCCTCAATTAGGAGCACACTAGCCCTCACAGTAGGGTGAAACCTTCTCTTTGTTGGAGAAAATTACAGTGGCCCCCTTAAAATCATTTATCTGAGCATTGATACATACTAATTCATTCTCTACATTGATTAGAAACCACTCTAACAATTTTTATCAGATTTAATTTCTATAGAATCATTCTCTAAATCACGCCACTAAGGTAATGTACTATTCAGAACCCCACAAGCAATGCTCAGCAATGAAATCAACTAGCTGCAGCAGCCCAAAGCTATTTGTGTCAACAACTTTGGTTGGCAAAGTTCTACCTTGCCACCATGTTTTTGGACCACTATCTGGCAAGCTGAAAAACGAGCGCACTCTAACAAGTTCAATTTACTATGATTTAGCCTACAAATCACATATGGGAAGAAACGAGTTAACACATCTACTAATCGTGACTATTTTTCTACTGCATTGAAGCACACATCTCAGAAAATTGCTGAATATACCTGGGCTCTTCCATGGTGGCCGGACTCTTCCATGGTGCCTGACTGGAGATGTCGGTCAAGATGCTGTTGTTGCGGGCTCCAGCCTACGGGGCGGGGCTAAGCGAGACCCCCAGCCACACCACCGAGGGCGTGAGCCGGGGGTAGTGAGCTGGGCGGAGCCCGCACGGCGCACCCAGCCGGTAGCCGCGCCATCGAGGGAGGACGAGACGAGCCGAGGGAGGAGGAGACGAGCCGAGGGGGAAGCGTGCCGGGTGGAGGAGCGGCGCCGCCGCTTGCCGCGTAGCCAAGTAGCGAAACCCTAGCGCGAGTCCGAGCGTCGAGCCACGAGTCGTGACTCCCTTCGGGGACGATTCGAGAGACTGTGACAAAGGAGATAGTGAGTGAGGGGTACCATGGTCTTTTTGTGTAGGTGCCTTTTCATTTTTCTTTTTTAACCAATTAATCCAACAATTTTAGACGGTGTTACAAAGGACGGGTAGACGGGAGCTTCGTTTGAATATAAGGAGGGTAAAATCACAAAGTTAAAAAAATAGGGGTAGAATTACCATTGCACTATGGAATAAGGGTAGAAACACCAAATTCCCAAAATGATGTGGCACTCCACCAATTAAAGAAGAAAGATGAGCTTTCCAATCTCTTTCTTTACCTTTGTACAGATGTGTGGTATGAGTGTGGAGTGTGTAGGTTGTGTGCGTCCAGTTGTACCCTTTCAAAAAGAAGATGAGTAATAGTTTCTTACATAAGAAACCTGAGTCAAGCTATTCAAATTTGACCAAATTCGTAGAAAAGAGCATCAATACTTTTGTCATAAAATTAGTATCACTAGATAAATCATGAAATATTTTTTATAACATACTTATTTGATGTGTAGATATTGTTATCTTTTTATATAAAGTTAGTCAAACCTACGGTAGTTTGACTTGATTCTAGCCATTCATTTATCTTGGGACAAAAGAGTATCGCATTAGTAATCGTTCAAGATCAATAAAATTTTCTTCGTCAAACAAGAAATGCTCAAGACGACCACAATGATCTTGGAGACGACCATAGCTGAGTTAGAGTTGCATGAACGCCCTGTTCACTTGGCTTATAGGCTGTATTTTTTTCAGCCAACAAATAATATTTTTCTCTCACAACAAAACAGCCAACAGTACTTTCAGCCATACTTTATCAGCCAAGCGAATAGAGCGGAAAAGGGAAAAACTACTCCCTCTATGCCACAAATACTGCATTTCTAGTACCATGCACAAAATCAATGATAGATGAGAATTTACAAAAATGCCCTTGTAGAGTACTCCCTTAATCCACGCATGCAGGTATGGCAGATTTTTTTATTTTATTTTTGACTAGTGACGCGATTTGTATAGAGTCCGAAACTCCCAGAGGCTAGAGAGATTTATGTGTGAACGGTTGTTTCTTTTTCGGCCGTATGATGTTTTTTAAATAATTGGGACCCACCTAATCTAATAGTGATAGTACCTATATGTATATTTTTTGTGTGATAAAATTCAAACTCTACAATTATGGTCTTTTTGGACACGAGGAGTACTCTATCTACCTCCCCTCCTCCCTCTCCTCATCTTCTTCGGCCATGAGAAATCGATTAATGTTTTTCTTGTCACTAGTGAACACTGTTCCCTCCTTCATATTAGATTTCAACATAGTTAGTTGGCGATGTCATATGCTGTTGAGGGTGGATTTATGAGAGGAACGTTCAAAATTATAGCTTATTAGAGAGAGAGGTGAATGATCTTAATTGTAATTAAATGTTTGTGACCGCGGTGCTCAAAGGTAGCTAGGCCTTTAAGTTAGAGCTAGGGTTTATGGTTTCAAATTATAGGATTATGGTGAAGTTTGTGTTTGCCATAGTACCAAGGCTAGAGAAATGCATGGCCAAGGAGAAGGAGGTTACTAGTCTGTGAGATAACTAGGCGCAGGTGGTGCTACTTGTCGTGGCGATGGAGGAGACCGCTTGCAAGTTTGGGAGGAGGCAGCTAGGTCTAGACATGAGAGGATGGGAGGAGTAGGATAACCCTATCTGCGGTTGAAGGCAACACTAGCCAAATAGAGACTGACGGTGGGGTAGGGTGGGTGGAGAAAGACGAAGAGAGTGAGAGTGGACCGAGGGTGATGAGGCAAGGAAGAGGAAACAAACTTGGCATTTAGGTCCGGAGGGGCGGGGGGAGGGGGGTTGGAGATAATGTTATCTAGAGAGACCTCTCTGGTTATGTGTTATTGTTTTGATATTATACTTTGCATGATATAAGATATAGTATATCTAAGTCATTGAATCATTTCTTGTGTATAGTATGCATGCCTATCTTATTATATTTATATAAAATTAAGTGTAGTATTGTTCTTATTAGTGTAAACATGTACAAAGAGCTAATATTTTGAGATCTTTAGTAAGCTACTAGGCCTAAAATATACCATTATAAGTGCAAATTATATAAAATGGAAAAAGCATTGTATTAATGTTTTTTGCGAGACCCAATTACAGACGCAGACGCTTGCATACACGAGCACACCCTCACCGCTATGAACGCGTGCACACACACCCTACCCCTATGAGCACCTTCAAAGAACTAGGTTGGGGCGACAAATCTCGAGATTGACGAAGTCACCATAGGCGTCTTGCTGTCGACGGGCACATTGCCTACCACTGAAAGAATAGAGCCATTAAATTCTAGAATAAATCCAAGAAAATACGAGCACTCGTGTCAAGTCACGCACTTGAACTCGGGTGGACATGTTCCACTACAAGGAACCCAACCAGCTGAGCTACGCTCAGTTCGCTTATCCTAATGTTTATTCATGAGGAATGTTAAACAACCATCGGTTGTTTTAGCTCCATGTATCAACTGAATCTGTGGTCGTCGGATGATCAGCGGAGCCCGGTTGTTTGGCGTCGGATCTCGTCTATGGCTAGCCACCCCGCCATCCCCAGTCCGCCACCAGCCCTTCGCCGCCGACAGTTCTCCCCAGTTCGCTGCCAGCCTCGAAGCTCGCGGCCCCGACCATGGCGGGCACGCGGCCCCAGTAGGCGTGGCGCGGGACACGCGGGGCTAGTAGCCGACGACGTGCAGGGCCGGCGATGAGGAGGGCGCGACGGGTGCGGCTCACAGGGAAGGGAAGGGAAGGGAAGGGATATAAGGTTGGAGGGTGGGTCCCACGATAGTTGTGTTATCGCATGCTGGCCTTGTAACCTTCTGCGTTGGGTGGATGACTTTGGGGGACAATTGTGTTGGTCTGCTGGCTCTGTTGCCTTCGGCCACCCTCGGTTGGATTGGCGCCTGCTGGCCTGTGAGCCTTCGGCGTATGGATTGTAATTCCCAAACTTGGAACTTTAGGGAGATTCGCATTGGTCGCTGGGTCTGTTGCCTTCGGTCTTTACCTCAGTTAGGTGGCCGATGCATGTCTGCATCCTTCCAGTTGGTAGTTGTAATCTTTTTTTTTTCTAAAAGCGTGTTTGGCAGGTGTTTCATCAAGAGAGGTTAGAGTCGGTACAGAGATACATAGGACTCGCAAGTAATCCTAGGATTACCAACGAAATCCCACAGGCACAAACCAAAGCAAGAAAACACGAAGGGTGGAACCCTCCACCTAAAATCCCCAACCGACTAAGCCTAATACAGGAAGACGACACATCGGTGGCCAGTAATTTAGTGAAGACCGCAAAGGCGACAAGGCAGCATCAACATTGGCGTCAAAGCATCCGCCAAGGGCACCAGCATGATAGCAGCGACAAAGCATCCGCTAGAGAAGAAACCCAGGCGGCAAAGCATCCGCCAGAACTGCAGCACGGCGGTAAAGCATCCGCCCGAAACGATGACCATCAACGTGGCAAAGCATCCGTGGATGGGGGGCCATCACGCTCACAGCAGCAAAGCATCTGCTTGAGAGGGGAGGCCAAAGCAGCACGGCAACCGCCCGAGCAACATGACTGCAAAGCATCCGTCGAAGAATAGCGACAACGGCAAAGCATCTGCTACAGAGAAGCAAACGACTACAGCAACACTAGGCAACTACTGGACCAACCGAGGTGAAGACTAGCATGGAGCACAATCAGGCTTAGCATAGCAAGGGGCAACACCAGGCCGGGGCTGACTCCGGCGAACGGCGCAGTGGGATCAAGCGAAGTGCATCAACGAAACATTCAAGAAGGTGATGACATCCGCGGACGCCAACTTCATTTGAAGCACAAGAGTAGATCTTCCGCCCCCAACCTGCTCGGACGAACAAGAACTTCGACGACACCTTCAAGAAGGCATATGACGCGGCTGCGCCACCGCCGCCGGCCCGGAGTAACCATGCAGAGTTTTCACTCAGATATTGGACGTCGACAAGACCAGGCCTCCTGCTGCACCTGCTGCACCTGCTGCAGCTGCACCAACAGCCGTCGGCAACCCCGCGCGGCCAGGCCCGAGTAGGCGCCGGCCCCAGACTGCCACTGACGAAGCCTAGGAGGTGGCTCCCGAAGCCACGGACTGGCCAGAGCCCGTAGGCATCCGACACGCTGCAGCCCCAGGCCAGAGGAACCGCCACCGACGCCCGGGCTGCTCCGGCCAGAAGATCCGGCGAGGAGGGGCGCGACCCCTAAGGCTGCAGCCCCGCCGAGCGCAGGATCCGCCGCCAAGGAAAAGGTCCGCCCCCGACGCACGCTGCTCCCGGGCACTGCCATGCCCGGCACAGATCCAACAAGGGGGAGGAGAGATCCGGCCCTGGATGTCCCGGATCTGGCCCGACGGCTGGCCAGCTAGCCGGAGAAGCTCGTGGACTGCGGCCGAGCACCGCCATGCCCGACACAGATCCGGCCAGGGGGAAGATAGATCCGGTCCCGGACGCCCCGGATCTGGCCCGCCTGTCGGCCGGCTCGCCGAAGAAGCTCGTGGAAAGGTGGGTTGGTGGAGGGGTGGAGCGGGGTGTGGGGGGGAGAAGGGAGGCTGCGACGGTGACCTTTTTTCGGGCCGTCGTGGGCCGCTGCCGCTGCACGCCGGAGGGCGGCGGTGGCAGCCGGAGAGGAGGAAGGGGCGGTCCTGGAGCGGCGCCGGTGAGCACCCCCGAGTCGCCCGTTGGGACGCTCACAATGGCAAGTGCAGCCAAGATCTTGTAGTTGTAATCTTTGATCAATGTCACTGAAAGACTGCAATATCCTTTGTTGGAATGTCCGTGGACTAAATGATGGAGCTAAGAGAGCTAGTGTCAGAAATCAAATCTCCTCTTCTGGTGCCACCGTGGTATGCCTCCAGGAAACTAAAATCACAACCTGGACGTCTTCCCTCCTTCTGGATGCAGTTGGGACTGACATGGCTCAAAATGCAGCGTTCCTGCCAAATTTAGAAAAAGGCACTACGTACTGCAAAGGCACTAAAAAATTGGAGGCGCAAGCAATTCAGTGATTGGAAAAATAAGCTGGGCTATTATTAATATCGTCCTGTCAAATTTAGAAAAAGCACAGGAGACCCGAATCCTAACAACAGAATTGAAGAGTTAGAGTTCAA
This sequence comes from Miscanthus floridulus, assembly GCF_019320115.1. Classification (NCBI taxonomy): domain Eukaryota; kingdom Viridiplantae; phylum Streptophyta; class Magnoliopsida; order Poales; family Poaceae; genus Miscanthus; species Miscanthus floridulus. The sequence continues at coordinate 195,120,045 of NC_089587.1, forward strand.
GAAATATCTAAAAGTCAAGGCCCTTGGAATTGCAGCAGTGCAAAAGGCCAGGGCTCGACAACACTCAGGACTTACTTGGATTCAGAAAGGGGATACAAATACGCGTTTTTTCAAACTCCATGCAAATGCGAGAAGAAAAAAGACCTTCATAGCCTCCCTAAGTAGTCACACGGGGATAGTTTTCTCACAAAATGAAAAATCAAAGTTGGTACATGGCCACTTCTCCCAAATCTTGGGATCACCGAACTCAAGAACAAAGGCCATTAACTGGAATGAGCTAGGATATGTACGTCATGACCTCGGCGAACTGGACGCTCCTTTCACAGAAGAGGAAATAGCGTCAGTGATAAAAGAAATGCCAATGGAGAAAGCACGGGGACCGGATGGGTTTATTGGTCTGTTCTACAAGAAGTGCTGGGCGGTGGTAAAAGAAGATATCGTCCAGGCCATCTTGAGTTTCTATTGTCACCGAACAGCAAAGCTCAATCTCATCAATAGGCAAATATCGTATTATTGCCAAAGACACAAGTGGCCTCACAAGTGTCGGACTTTAGGCTGATTAGCCTAATCAATAGTGTTGTCAAAATTATCACAAAAATACTAGCGAACCGTCTTGCCCCTCACATGAACGCTCTAGTGTCCAATGCGCAGAACACCTTCATAAAGAAAAGATGCATACATGACAATTTCATTTATGCACAAAGAGTAATACAATTGCTTCACAAAAGAAAGAAACCAGCATTGTTCATCAAGCTAGATATCTCAAAGGCTTTTGACTCCATAGGATGGAACTTCCTGCTTGAAGTCATGGGAGGCGTTGGGCTTCAGCCAAAAATGGAGAGATTGGATAGCATCTTTACTAGGAACTGCATCTTCAAAAATCCTAGTTAACGGTCAGCCAACTCAAGGGATTAGACATGCTCGGGGATTAAGACAAGGAGATCCTCTCTCCCCACTGTTGTTCATATTGGCTATAGACCCGCTGCAACGTATCATTGAGACTGCAGCCCAGAAAGGAATTCTCAAGCCAATCCTCCCAAAGGCGGCAAATTTGCGCTGCTCTCTATACGCCGACGATGCGGCCATTTTTGCAGACCCATTGGCCTTGGAGTTAGATCCCCTACACAGAATTCTATCCTTCTTCGGAGAATGTTCGGGGCTCAAAATAAACATCTCAAAAATAAAAATCTTCCCCATCCGCTTGGACAACAACGCGGTCGGTCACCTGTTTCGCAATTTCCTAGGGAAGATATGTAATTTCCCTAGAAAGTATCTAGGACTTCCCCTTCACATTCGTAAGCTGCGAAAAATCGAAGTTCAACCCTTGATTGACAAGATAGGGACAAGACTACCGGGTTGGAAAGGGAGACTTCTATCCACGTCGGGCAGGGAAACTTTAGTTAGGACGGTTTTGTCAGCTCAACCCATTTATCACATGACTGCCTTCCCTGAACACAAATGGCTAATCCAAAGAACCGGTCGCTTGAGATGGGGTTTCCTATGGAGAGGAGAAACCCCATATAAGGTTTATGGCGGGCACTCTTTGGTGAATTGGACAACGACTTGTCGGCCTGAAGGAAAAAGTGGACTGGGAATCCTGAAACTTGAATGTTTTGCAAGGACGCTAAGATTACGATGGCTTTGGTTTCAATGAAAACACAAGGAGCGCGCTTGGAACAAACTAGAGCTGTCGTGCGATAGTCGAGACCGCGAACTTTTTGTTGCTTCAACGGTAGTGACATTAGGAGATGGGAAAACCGCACAGTTTTGGACATCATCCTGGATCGAGGGAACTACAGCAAAGAATCTTACGCCAACATTATTCCAAAAGGCAAAGAGGAAAAAGATCTCGGTCCAAAAGGCTATACGTGACAATCGGTGGATCTCACACATATTGCCCCTTCAGACGGCACAAGAGATACATGAATACGTTGTTTTTACACGGCGTCAGTCTGCAGGAAAACATGGAACACTCCATAGGATGGCGTTGGACAAACAATGAAGAGTGCATATCAAATCCAATTTGAAGGCTCGTTCAGCAAATTAAGACTAATGCCGATTCGGAGGGCAGGAGCAGAACCTAGATGATGTTTTTTTGCTTGGACACTACTCCATATAAGAAGATATTTACTGCTAACAATTTAGCGAAACGCAACTGGACACACGATCCCATTTGCAAACTATACGGGGTGGACCCAGAAACACCGACTCACCTGTGCAAAGACTGCACCTTCTTGAAGAAAGTACGGTCCTATCTAAAACAATGGCTCGATCTGGCAGTACCTGATTCAGTGGGAATGAATGGATCGCTGCATAGCTACTGGCGTAAATGTCGCGCAAAATTTGAAAGAAGGCAAAGGAAAAGGATAGGTGGAATTATGATCTACTTCTGGTGGAACGTTTGGAAGGAACGGAATAGAAGAACATTCCAACAAAAATCTTTACAACCAAGACAAGTCGCCCTACTCTGCAAAGATGATATTCAACAGTTCCAGTCGGCAACAAGACCCATCGTTAGCGGGGAGCAGTCTTTCTTCCGGATTGTTTTCGGTTCTTAGGGAGTTAGCGCTCTCTTTTGTTTTCTTGCTTAAGTTGTTCTGGGTACGTTTGCCGGCCTGTGCGCCATACTAGCTTGCTGGTCCTCTAGTTTTGGTAGTTGGGAGTTTTCCTTTTTCCACATAGAACTCTGTAAAAAATCGGCAAAGCTTTTGCTGCCTTTTTTATATAAAAAAATCCAGCTAGTGCATGATTGTATCGGACCGGCACATGGCCGACATGAATGGGTGATGTAAGTTTATATAATGACAACCGATAAGATTTGATCCCCAACAGCTCTCCCTCCATTTCAGTTTATAAGGCATTTCACGTAAGTCAAGAGTCAAATTTTATAGTTTTTGATAAATATAATTTAGCCAATAATTTTTTGATACACAAACTTGATAATGTTAAATTCATAACCAAATAAACTATATCCAATAACTGCAAACTTATCTCTTATAATAACAAAATAAAATAAATAAATAACCAATATATAATTTAGGAGATCGTGTTATGTAACGTCTTATAAACTGGACCGAAGAGAGTATATTGTTGTCATAACCAAAAAACGAATTGCTAAAAATTGTCAATGTGTATTCAAGACTTTGATGCCGATGGTTTATCGGCTCATGGGTAATATATGGATTACGATTAGAGATTTTACCGATCAGGGGTAACAAAAGAGAAAAAATTGCCATTGAGAAATGTGCCATCCTTAGAAGGCTAAAATAGACTCGAGAACTTATCTTCACTAGAAACATACGTCTGTGCATGGGACAGAAACCAAATTCCAATCTGGTCTTCAGAATGCATTTATTCTGTATCCCAATAAACGAGGAGGTTGTATTTTAGCACTAAAACATCATATTCACGGAATTAACGTCTGACAAAGAAATTCTCACAACTATCTATGCAGAAGGGTAAGGTTCCAGAAGCAACCTCATTAATCAAGAGAAACGTACACTGATTTCGTTGGTTTTGTTGATTAGGACTCAATGCAGAAACTAGTAACAGTTTCTATAGCAACAAACTATCTCTTACAGTGCAACTATTCAATCCTGGGTCTTCCAGCAAAGGATCCGGAGAAGAGAGTTAACTCTATAGCAACAAACTATCTCTTACAGTGCAACTATTCAATCCTTTGCTCCAATAATTTTGCTTGGATTGTATGGCTTGACAGGTTAGTTAACTTTTGTATTTTAGGATTTCTTCCTTCTCATAAGCCGGCTGATTGTTTCTGTGGCTTATAAGCCGGCTGATGCTGTTTTATTATGAGAAAAAACACTGTATCTCAAGCTAACACGATGGTCTCTTGTGCCTGCAATTATGCATTAATGTGGCATCACTTGGTTTGTTCTTTTTTTGTTTGTTCTTTTTAATGTGGCATCACTTGGCAACACTCCATCCACCCTGCTTTGATTCTATGTCTAACATCTTCATCAATATCCCCATCTCTCTGTAGCATTGATCCTAAATATCGAAAGGTATCCTTTCTAGGCACTACTTGACCTTCCAAACTAATATCTTCCTCCTCCCGAGTAGTAGTGCCGAAGTCACATCTCATATACTCAGTTTTAGTTCTAGTGAGTCTAAAACCTTTGGACTCTAAAGTCTTCCGCCATAACTCCAGTTTCTGATTCACTCCTATCCAGCTTTTATCAACTAGCACTACATCGTCCACGAAAAGCATACACCAAGGGATATTCCCTTGTATGTCCCTTATGACCTCATCCATTACTAAGGCAAACAGATAAGGGCTCAAAGCTGACCCTTGATGTAGTCCTATCCTAATCGGGAAGTCATCCGTGTCTCCATCACTTGTTCGAACACTAGTCACAACATTGTTGTACATGTCCTTAATGAGCCCGACGTACTTCATTGGGACTTTATGTTTGTCCAAAGCCCACCACATAACATTCCTTGGTATTTTATCATAAGCCTTCTCTAAATCAATAAAAACCATGTGTAGGTCCTTCTTCTTCTCCATATACCGCTTCATAACTTGTCTTATTAAGAAAATGCCTTCCATGGTTGACCTTCCGGGCATGAAACCAAATTGGTTCATAGAGACCCACGTTATTGCTCTCAAGCGATGCTCGATAACTCTCTCCCATAGATTCATAGTATGACTCATCAACTTAATTCCCCGGTAATTAGTACAACTTTGAATATCCCTTTTATTCTTGTAGATCGGTACCAATATACTTCTCCTCCACTCGTCAGGCATCTTGTTCGATCGAAAAATATGGTTGAACAGCTTGGTTAGCCATACTATAGCTATGTCCCCGAGGCATCTCCACACCTCGATTGAGATACCATCCGGTCCCATGGCCTTACCTCCTTTCATCCTTTTCAACGCCTCTCTGACCTCAAATTCTTGGATTCTCCGCACAAAGCGCCTATTGGTGTCATCAAAAGAGTCATCCAACTGAAAAGTTGTGTCTGTATTCTCACCATTGAACAATTTGTCAAAATACTCTTGTAATCGATGTCGGATCTCATCCTCCTTCACCAAGAGATGCTCACTTTCATCCTTAATGCATTTAACTAAGTTGAAGTCCCTTGTCTTTCTCTCATGAACCCTAGCCATCCTATAAATGTCCTTCTCTCATTCCTTCATAGTTAAATGTTGGTAAAGATCCTCATACGCTCTACCCTTTGCCACACTTACAGCTCGCTTTGCAGTCTTTTTTGCCACCTTGTACTTCTCTATGTTGTCCACACTCCTGCCATGGTACAAGCATTTATAGCATTCTTTCTTCTCCTTAATAGCCCTTTGGACTTCCTCGTTCCACCACCAAGTATCTTTAGCCTCGCCTCCACTTCCTTTGGTTACTCCACACACCTCTGAGACCACCTTCAGAATGTTGGTTGCCATCTTCTCCCGCATGTTGTTTATGTCATCTTCTTCCTTTCAAGAGCCCTCTTTGATAACCATTTCCCTAAATACCTCTGACGTCTTCCCTTTCAGTTTCCACCACTTTGTTCTTTCAATCCTAGCTTGTTTATCCCTACGAGCACGCACCTAAAAATGAAAGTCTGCCACCAAAAGCTTATGTTGAGAAACAACACACTCCCCTGGTATCACCTTGCAACCCAAGCATGCTCGTTTGTCCTTTCTTCTTGCGAGGACAAAGTCAATCTGGCTAGAGTGTTGTCCGCTACTGAAGGTCACTAGATGAGATTATCTCTTTCTAAAGAAAGTGTTGGCTATCATCAGGTCAAAAGCTACCGCGAAGTCCAGAACTTCCCCCCCTCCTGATTCCTACTACCATACCCAAAAACCTCCATGAATTGCCTCGAAACCTGCGCTTGTAGTACCTACATGCCCATTAAGATCTCCTCCTATAAAAAGCTTCTCACTACTAGGTACAGCTCTAATCAGGCCATCTAAGTCTTCCTAGAACTGTCTCTTAGCACTCTCGTCGAGGCCTACTTGGGGGGCATACGCACTAATTACGTTCAAGACCATATCACCAAAGATAAGCTTGACTAAGATAATCCTATCTCCTTGCATTCTCACTCCCACCACACCATTCTTGAGGCTCTTATCAATCAAAACTCCTACTCTATTTCTATTCGCGACTGTCCATATGTACCAAAGCTTGAAAACCTATATTGTCCACCTCCTTCGCCTTCTGACCCTTCCATTTAGTCTCTTGAACGCATAATATATTTACACGCCTCCTAGTCGCGGTATCAACTAATTCTCTTAACTTACCTATAAACGACCCTATATTCCACCTACCTAAACGGATCCTAGTTGGTTCGACTAGCTTCTTTACCCTTCGCACTCGTCGACTCAGATGTGAAGACCCTTACTCATTTTTCACTACACCCGGGCATCGATGTAGCGCGCCACTAAGGAAGCGACGACCCGATCCTTGCTCACTTGACACCATGCCCAGATCGCGACACGACGCGTCACCAAGGGGGTGCCGACCCGGCCCTTGCCCATTTAACACCATACTCGGGTTCCGATATGGCGCGTCGCTAAGAGGGTTACGCCCCAACGGTTTTCTTTCGGGTTTCATCTCCATTAGAATGGCTAGATTTAACGTTGGCTCGCCACGCCTATCACAATCCTCCTCCTTTACCAGGGCTTGGGACCTACTATGTTGAGACAACATAGGCAGAGGAGCTATTTGACCGAAATATATTTCTTGTGATTTTACCGAACAACGCACTCTTTCGGTGCTACTAGCAAAATTGCCATGATGACACCATGCATGCACATCACAAGGAAGAGCAAACATACCACATACGGCACGGTTCAAGAGATGGAATATAGTCAACAACACTGCATGACTTTCAGTGAAGCTGGGTTTGCAAGGAAGAACAGATAATGCGGCAAGAAGGAAGGCCACTATGCCACATGAGCATATCCAATACAGGGTTGATTAAAAAGAAGCAACCCTACACCAAAATTCTGTTTGAAAATCTGGTCAACGAGGAAATGGATACTATAAGCTGTTTTTGCTACCCTTGAGTTATTTAGATGTAGACAAAAAGTATCAGTAAGAAGGAAGAAATACTAAGTTCCCCTTTTATTTTTCCTTTTGCACAAGTATGCCCTATCAAGTGATGCGAGCACAAACTTCTGAAACCAGTTTAATTGGATTTCCTATCTCAGTATTTTGTAGACTCCTAGTGCATAATTTAGATGGCAGATGGGTAACAAACTGGAAAGCATGCTTATAAGGACAATTGCATGGGAATCTCCAACATAATTTCATCATCAGGTAATAAAGGGCGTACCCAGTGCAGAGAGCTCCCGCTCTGTGTGGGGTCTGGGGAAGGGTGTCAGTGGCAAGCCTTACCCTCGCCTATGCAATGCGAGGAGACCGCGACTCGAACCCAGAACCTTCCGGTCACAGGCGGTAAGACTCTACCGCTTGCACCAGGCCCGCCCTTCATCATCAGGCAATAGATGCATAAATTATTTATCTTCCATAGACCATTGGGATAGGCACACATAAAAGGAGTAACAAATGTAATCCTTGATCCACCACAAAGGACCTGAGAGTAGAGCTTACATGAGTAGCTCGACTTTTATCATGAGGATAAATGCGACACCAAACTATCGTCATAGCAAATGAGAAAAAAGGCAAAACTGTCATCTCAATCTGATCTCAGGAGCTTACCAGCGCTCAGTTGCAATTTCCGGAAAAAAGAAAAACAGAACTAAGAAAGTTAGCCAAAAAAAAATGCACAACCAGAATGGTACAGAAGTGCTAAACTAGCTCCATCTCCTCTTATCCTCTTCTTCATCGACAGGGCTGTACCACTCTGGTCGCCGCTTTGAGTTACTGTAACGGTAATTAAGGAAGAGCTCTTCATCACAGATGGACCTTGTACTCACCAGCACTAGCGTCTTCAGCACTAAAGAATCACCAGCCTGATTATCAGAACGTCCAGACTTGAAATAGAAGGAGCCAAACCTCTTCATCTTAATGGTCTCTTCACCACCAAACGTAATGTTAGGGATGTATACTCTCATGTTCTTCTCTGTCAAAGGAAAATCGTATGGGCAGATCATGACATTAGGACTTGAACCTTTAGGTGGATGATTTGCAAAATGACCAAAAGCAAGGGGATTTCGGCGTTCAAGCACTTCACCAAAATTTTCCCTTACACTTTTCTCTAGGGGCTTGCTAAGCATTCTCCACACTCGATCAGAGTTGTTCTCTGAGCCTTTAGGTGGCATAGCATTGTAATCCACCAAATCTGAACCATCCCATAATTCTCTTGTGTCACCACCAAAACACCATGGTTTTGCGTCAATTATTGTTCCATCATATCTTGTGATCAGGTAGTTGTTGCAAACATCAATTCTTGGGTATCCAGGTATATATCGATAGTAAGCAGGTGAATATATAACACCAGGATAGATGGCTAGGACAGCACCGACATTTGCTTGTCCAGATAAGAACAGACCTTGGCCTGCATCTTTGTGAGGAATTCCAGATGGTCCGATGTCAAGGGTGTACCCAAAATGATCCCTGAATTTCTTTGACAATTCTGCTCGAGTTAAAGGTCGTGTAGCAGGGATAACTGCACTGCAGAGCAAATGATGAGCACTTAGCTTCTTAGAATTTGTTGGACATAAACAAGTGCAGATGTAAACACATGTAACCTCTTCAGGATTTAGCATCGCTTCATGCAGCAACATATTTATTCAATGATGCATATAATGTCATAATCAACAGAACAATGCATTTGTAAGTAATCTAGCATGGAAGTTCAAACAAACTGTGCTGACAAGACATAACAGTGATATGCAAGTCAAGCTAGCATGGCTAATACAAGACACAAATAAAAGGAAGTTAAAAAAATAATGCTGCAGAAATGGAACAGTTACAAAAAAGGAGGTAAATTACCTCAGTTACCATACTTATGAACTTATCTTCATTTAGTTAAGTAGACAAGTAACAGAAAAATGTAGAGACTGACTTTTCAGTGGTACATGTTATGCAACAGTATCATCCTTTTTTTTCCGAGTATGCAACAGTATCATCCACATGAAAGTGATCGACATACTAGCCTATTTTAGGATGAAATACCCTTGAACAGGAAAGCACCAATGTGATGTACTTAGTCAGAACAAACTACCTTTGCTTGTTTGAAGATGCAGCACCACCAACTGGCAAAACTCAATCCACTACGCCGAGAATGATTATGTGCTTCTGAAGGTTCCTTTGACGGATCATTTGTTGTATCAGGACATAAAATGTTATCCATTGATTGGCACATATGCTTAAGTTGATAATGAACATTTTCCTGCACTTGTTTCTGCTGATCAGCAACAGAAGCTTTGCTAGCCAAGTCAATAATCTCCTCTGCGTCCTTCTCTTCAGCATTCTCCCCCAGCCGGGAATAGCTAAGTGCACAGCAGAAGAAACTCAGGAAAGCAGTATCTTCACAAATGGGTTTGCAAGAGAACTAGGTATAACAAAATCTCCATGAACACAGAGATCCCAGTACTACACGTTTAGTGGATTAATCCCTGAAGTTTGATTAGGGGTACCAGCCTAACAGAAGAGCTGAGAAGACTGTAACTCATCTAACCAGACATTCACATAAATGACTTTCACTTATGAACAACCAGAATGAAATAACAACTATAAAAGACACAAATTGGCAGCCGAAAGCTTGAAAGAATCCAAGTACACAAAATTGCAAGTGCTAAATATGTTTCTGCCCATAATGAAAATTACACAGTGAAAAAAAAGGAGAAAACCAGAGCAGCTTTTCCTTAGGATATTAGCCAACCTTGTATAGAGAAACAAACGATTTACATCAGCTTCAAATTGAAGGTGCCTTGGATCACGAGCAAACATGGGGCTCTTAGCAATTGTTCTGATCGCCTGAACATTCAGCAATAAAATCAATTAAAATGGTGATAAGATTTACTGCGATTACATACTTACATAAAATCAAATCAATCTTCGTGGGCTAGTGTTGTATGTAATAGTTGCACTACATAAATTACAGAGAAAGCAAATAGTCATCTGAACGAGGATGCAGTCAGCTTCGAAGCTAAGAGCAAAGGTAAGAAGGATGAGAAACACTGAATCAATCCCCAGATATTGAAGGCACAAAATGCTCACTGCGTGTCGAGCATCTGCCAAATTCTATCGGGGCAAAGCGTGACAGAATTTTCCTCGTGTCAAGAAATCCATGACGAGCGCCATGATTGACTTGGACTCCCGCGACGAGGAGGACTCAGGCAGATCGAGATCCCGCTGGTGGTTGGGCGGTGTGAAGGGAAACAGACAGGGACGTGTACCTCTTGGAACTTGTTGAAGAGGGAAGCCATTCTACCGTGGCGCGGGCCAAGAGCAGCAGCCGGCGGCCGGCGGGAGTGACGAGAAGCGAGCAACGCTAGTCGGAACGACCGAGCAGGACGGAAGAAGGATTCGGACATGGAAAGGAAATGAGGCGGCGGCGACGGGGATCAGCGTCGTGGGAGGAGGAGGGGTTTAGCCGGAAGTTTAGGGCCGCATCTATCCTTCGTCTTCCTAGGCCATACAGCGCGGCCCACAACTTGAGCACTCGGCAACGTTGGGCCCCTTTGGCGGCTTGCTAACTTTTTAGAAGTTTTGTATGATTTTCTATACAGTGGGAGAGTGGGCTGAAACTGTTTTTTTTTTTTCGAGAAAATACTGTAGATTCTAGCTGATAAGCCGGAAGCGTTTGTTCAAATTCCAGACGTATGTTACAATTATTTTTATCTAGATGTTGCATATGTTGCAACAATATGTTTCAAATGTTTCAGATGTTTCAATCTTATGTTGCAGACAATGGATTCATGTGTGCAAGTTGTAAGTGTTTTATTTTTGGATGTTTAATGTGTTTCACACACATGTTACAGGAGCATGTTCTAAATGTTTAATCTGTTTTCAGTCTTATGTTGCATTCATGTTGCAAGTGTTTTATGTTGTTAGGTGGGGCGAGCCGAGGGCCGGTGGACGGGGGTGCTGCAGATCGGGGCGTGCTGGGGCATGCTCGTCCTCACTCCTCAGCCCTCATCTCGGCTCCCGTGTGTCACCCGCGCGGAGAGTCGGAGAGAGAGAGGAGGAGATCAGGAGAAGGACCGGCGGGCGTAGAGACGGGACGGAGCGCACTCATAGGGCAGGGCAAAAGTAGACCGGGACGGGCTGTGCAAGCGTCCAGACACGCGCCTTATCCAGACGTCTGGCGCTAGCCACGCCCCATTCCGAAGGCGCGGACCCGTTGCCCCTGCACCAGTTTAGGTGGCACAATAAACAAACAGAGACTAACGCGATTTGTTGACAGTGTGATCCCATCACGCCGATAACCAGCCGAACCAAACACCATCTATGTTGGTGATCGCTGATCGGGGCACCGGCGGCTGTGGCAACCTACAGGCGAGCGTGGCTGCGCGGGAGGCGAATGGAGCGAGTGGATACTGTGCAGCACCGACTACAGTACCCTGGGCCGAGTGGAGGGCAACGCATGGAAAAGAGGCTTGTGGTGGAAGAAACGCATGAGCACGCTCACGGTCCAGGTTATGCGATCAAAGTGTAAAAGCCGTTTCCTTCAACCGCCGCTAAAGTGTTCGGTAAGATTATTGATTATTTTCACCGATAATGTGATTTTAATCTGAAATAAACGCACCCCGAAAGATGTAGCTGACGTTTATACAATATTTTTTTTTAAAAAAATACCAGCAAACCTCTCGCGCAAAGATATCCATGGGAGCAGGAAATCGAGTTTCCGCTTGTCAATTTTTTTTTTGTTCGTGTTCGTACCATGTTCACGTTCCTACCGTGTTTTTTTTTTTACACTGAACTAGGCAGCATGACAGTCCCCCTTTTCGGCTGATGATTTCTACGACTGATACTATTTTGTTGTGAGAGAAAACACTATACCATGACTGATAAACAGTTTAAGCGAACAAGGCAAATGTCTCCGCAAAACGTAATTGAACAGTAATGGAGATGTTCCTAACGTTTGTTGACGCTGAGCTAGACGGCATGGCAGTGTTTCCGCAAAACGCATTTGAACAGTAATGGAGAGACAACCGGACAAGCCCTGAGACTATCTCCAACAACCGTTACCCAAAATACAAGACCCATTCCACGTTTGGGTAGCACTACAAGCAAATGCCCCGTTCGCTTTGCTGAAAAAACAAGCCGAAACACTGTTTCGGCTGATTTGTTGTGAGAGAAAAACATTGTTCCGACTGAAAACAAGCTGAAAAAAACAGATTATAAGAGAAGCGAACAGGGCCAAAGATTCAATACTCATTTTTAGTCTCTCCAACAATAAAACCCAAAAGAGAATTCTTTCTGCAAATAGGTCTCCAGAAGATAGGATACTCAGATTTAGGTTATACCTCTCTTAAAACCTAAAATAGATCTTTAATATAGGTACTCTGTTGTAGGCTATATGTATTCTGTTGGAGACTCATTTTTTGTTTGGGTCCCCTAAATGGGTCTCCTAACGGAGACAGCCTTAATAAGGGATAAGCAGGATGCTGGTGAAATGCTAAGACGAGAGGAATGGCCGGCATGCTTAGACGAGAGGAATGGCCGGCGGTGGAAGAGTGTCTACCAATCCATTTGAAACAGCCCCGACGAGGCCCAGTCCAAAGCTAGATTCATTTGAAACATTGTGCATACAGTACATCTAAACATCTGCATAAATATGATTTCAAGGCTTTTCCCCAAACTGAAACTTCTAGTGCAATGCCTGACAAAGAGTAGACCTTCAACCAGGTGTCATAGATTTACGAGCATCAAACTGGTATGGTTTATACTTCATGCATAGCTTCAGCAACGCATACAAGTGCAACTACTTTGAATCAGACAAGTCAATAGTTCTTCAAATTATAAGTCCAACAATATGGCAACTGTGTTGCAGTGCTAGATTACATGCTGTTTCCACTAGGCGTAGAACTCCAATCTAATGCATTGGTGTTTCTTGCCACCGGATTACTAGACTATAATTGCTTCAAATTAAAACAAAAGAAAATGTCGAATGTACTCATCTGATCATACAACAATTTGACTAATCAGCTCAACAAGACAGCTACTATGTCAAAACACCACAGCTTAATTTCGTCTGGTCAATAACAAATGATGTATTAGGTTAATGACACACTGAACCTAATTCTCAAGCACCGGAGCATCTACTTCAACCAAGACAAGTGAACTTTCCCAAAAAAAAAACTTCAGCACTAACAAGGTGCCACAAATTTAGAGCTACACCAACTATATTCTTGACACAAACAATTCAAATATATTCTTCACACCAACAGATTCCACTATTAGGGGAAAACTCAACAAGCCAAATTCATTTGAAGCATGGGAGATGGCATTAAACAACCAAATATGATTTCAAGTCTTTCCTAAACTAGAACTATAGTGGTACATTCATGATTTTAGTACTGAAACCTGAGACAAGCACACCTCTCACTTAAAACTCCTTATTATAAACTAAAAAACCAACAATACCAGACTCAAGCTGGTTGCTGGTATAAAAAAAAAAAAAAATTGACCAACTGGTGTTTGCTAGATAGACCACAAAAAAATTCAAAATTCAACAGTTCTACTGAACACTGGTGTCATCCAACCGCAATACAGGCTACTACAAATTGATTTTATCACAATTGTCCAGAATGCAGCCTGGCAGGACCAAGAATCTTGCCCAAATTATTAAACCTGCTTCATTCATTATCCGTTCAACTTATAAACTACTTTTTTTTTGGCACGTACCAAGCAGGCTTTATGAAAATCTAAAGAAATATGTTAAACTGCAACTGTGGCAGCTTCTGAGAACAGATGGTAAATATTTCTTGAAATTATAGCATACTCCCTCCGTCCCTAAAAAAGAGTCGCTAGATTTGTAGAAAATGCGTGCAACATTTATATCTCCAAATAAGTTTATTATGAAAGTATATTCAACGATCTACCTAATGATATTAATTAAGTACCATAAATATTAATATTTTGTTAAATATATTTGGTCAAAGTTAAAAATTGTTGACTTTTTGGGAAGCGAGAATAACTCTTTTTTAGGGATGAAGGGAGTACACCATTTTTATCCACCCTGTTGCACAAAGTGCTAGATTACATACAATTCATTAGGTGGAGAACTCCAACAGTGTAATATTGCCATCATTAACGTGATCGGAACTAGTAAAGCTTGAAGCGGAAACATGTGACCAACAATAGCTGACACACAAATCTAATTTGACACAAATTTCATCACAAAATCAAACAGGTTTGAAGCTATTAAGACTCTGTTGAGCTATAGACTATATTGCAATGTTTTAAAAAACGTTATTAAACTTCGTTTAATCCCGTTTAAACGCTAAACTTTGGCCCAGCGTTGCGTTTAGGGGGTAAACGCTCAATTAAACTTTGACCTCAATTAAACGCATGTCAATCACTGAACTGATGAATTGGATTGGGGATTTATTTTAGGGTTAAGATTGAATGTGTACTGCTCCTTAGTCCTTAGGATGCGTTGATCTATTGGTCCTTACTATGCTACTTTTGTTCTTGGATTGGGATTAGGATGTCGACTTCCGAAGCTGCAGCTGCTGCTGGTACTGCAGCACCGGCTCCAGAAGCCGCCGATGTTGCCAACCACCTAAAGAGGAAATCATCTGATATAGGCTAGGAGTGGGGGCTAATCTGTGATCACTGTTATTACTTCAAGTTGTGTTATTAGTACTGATTTTGCTCTCAGAATCACAAAAATAAAAAAAACCAAAAACGTTTAATCTCGTTTAAACTTCCAAAACTCTAAACTTTAGGCTAGCGCATGCCTAGCGTCTAGTGTTTTTTAAAACATTGCTATATTGAGTACAATTTGCATCAAGTTTGAGTAACGAATTAACGAGGTTCCAATAAATTCTTGATATGAACGATTCCTATGCTAGAACACATGGCATCTCACACTTAACTACCTTACAAGATGCTCTTTTGGGTAATCTGGACTAGAGCGCTTAAAGAACTTTCAGAAATGCTAAACAATGTCTTGGAATTTAACCAACCCACAGAATTGTAAATAAAAATCCAAGCAAGCAATCAATTGCGCAAAAGTACACTTGTTCTAAGGCCTGTGTCTCAGATAACTCTATGAACTTGAAATGCATTATATGGCGGATCAAAATAATGTCCTTGCATATTTAACATATAGATGATACTTAGGTCAGCAACAAGGCTATTCGAAGAACACCGACATGAAACTAAAAACATATTAAGAACTAATCCCTGATAGAAACAAAAAGGCAATAGCAATTACTGTGAGAAAGAAACAAAAGAGAGAAAAGTTTCAATGCCCTGGCATGGAATTGATACTAATATAGTACAACATACACAATACTTTGTCAATTTATCAGTATAAACAGAACAGAATTTCCTTGGAGATGCAATAATTATATCGCCAATAGCTCAATTCAGGCAATTGAAGCAACATGGAGAATGGGGAGCCGGATGCCTCCGTAACCATAATAACAAGGTTAACCTTGTATAGTAAGGATTGAACCTTTAGATCTAACAACAAACAACACGGCCACCAGATGCGAAAGGGATTTCACCTTTGAGGCCAATCCTCACACCGCCGAAGGCTCCTCGACGTCCCTTCCTCGCCCGCCGCCAAGGCCACCGAGGCTGGGCACATCGAGGCCTCCACCGATTCCGTCGGGCATGAACGAGGCAGGTCGGTTCTCGATGACCTCGTCGATGAGGCCCCAGTCGCGCGCCTCCTCGGGGTCCATGAAGAGGTCCCTCTCCATGCACTGTTCGATCTTATCGATGTGCTGGCGCGTGTGCTTCTGGTAGATCTTGTTGAGGCGGTCGCGCATCTTGAGGATCTCCTTGGCCTGGATGGCGATGTCGGTGGCCTGGCCCTGCGCGCCGCCCGAGGGCTGGTGGATCATGACCCTGGCGTTGGGCAGCGCGCGCCTCTCACCGGGCGCCCCCGCCGCGAGGAGGAGCGAGCCCATGGAGGCGGCCTGGCCGATGCAGAGCGTGGTGACGGGGCAGCGGATGTACTGCATGGTGTCGTAGATGGCGAGCCCCGCGGTGACGACGCCCCCGGGGGAGTTGATGTAGAGGTGGACGGGCTTGAGCGGGTTCTCGGACTCGAGGAAGAGCAGCTGCGCGACGACGAGCGAGGCCGTGTCGTCGGCGATGGGCCCGTGGATGCAGACGATGCGCTCCTTGAGCAGGCGCGAGAAGATGTCGTAGGCGCGCTCCCCCCGGGAGGTGGTCTCGATGACCATGGGGACCAGGCCGTACTCCCGGTGCGGCGAGAACCCTTCCGGCTGCTGGGGCGGCGGCTGGTACGGGGACGAGGAGAAGAACGCCCGCGGGGGCGCCGCCGCGACGAGCCGGCGCGGGCCGAGCCCGGCGGCCCCCGGGCCCACCAGGCTCAGCGAGCTGGACCTGGAAGAGGGCCGCGGCGTGGAGGCCGGCAGCAGGGGACGCCGTGGCGTGGTGCGCGAGGGCGAGAGCGGAGGAGGGAGTCATGGCCGCGGCCGAGTCGCGCTGGGGGGTAACGGACGGGCGGGGCGGGGCGGGGAATCTGAGGCAGGCGGTGGCCGGTGGCGGAGGTCGTGGGCTGGGGAATGGGGATGGGGAGGGGACGAACGGCGGAACGGGGAATGGAGTTATAAGAAGAAGAAGAAGGGGATGAGCGTGAAACGGATAGGATGAGGTTGCGGTAAAAGATGACACGGAGGAGAGGGATCGTGGGTTCCGGGACGGCGCGCTCGGCTTGGCTTTGGAAGAGGTTGGTGTGGAGTGGGGGATTCCTGCGCCTTCTCGGACTTCCCTGCCCGCCTGGACTATGCTTCTTTGGCAAGAAAGAATTTGGCCCACATGAGTCAGGCCGTTCGCTTTGAGGAATTTTAGAGGAATCTGGATGAATCTGAAAGAATTTGTGAGAGGAAAACACTGTTTAGGATGAAAAAAGAAGCGGATCAAGCCGGATTTAAGGGCACGAGAACGGGATGAGTTTCGGTCAGCAACTAGGGTTTCACAGATTTTGTTTTCACACGTGCAGCTTCGCCGAATTTGGTCGGATGCGATGTTTTTTTTTCATTTTTTTTACTATATAAACGTTGCAAAATTTATTTTTTAACAAAAATAACTCTATTTTGATTATTTATACTAGCAAGCATGCTTGTATGTGTAACGAAAGAAAAGCTATCAAATGTTCATGATGAAATTTAGTGTTGGCAATAACATGAAAATGTCTTATTAAACATAGTCAAATTAAAATATAACTCTGATGAGAGATTGTTTCTCCCGTTACAAGCAGAGAAATATTTATTCATAAATATATCATAACTTTAATGCTTATACTATCTGTATTTGGGTACAAATTATCCACAGAGTAGAGACAATGTACAGTATTCATCAATGCGCAGGCATACAAATAATTTTCGCTGTGTTCTTATGTTTTCGAAGCATGCCTTGCTCTTGATTTTCCAAATAACACAACATCTGTAGCAATTTTAAAAATATGGCATTTTCTGACCATTTGGTAGTCATTTTCTTCTCCAAGACCAACATTGTGCAAGGTTCACTGGGATATCAGTAACTCCAATAGCCTTGCCCTTATCAACCACTAACCACACCACTTCTGCAATAGGAAATTATCAACCACTAACCACACCACTTTTGCAACAGGAAATCACAGGAGTAATACTTTGGACTACCAAAATCCATTTCCTCTTAATCAAGCTGTCTTTATTTAGGACAACATTGTTTTCCAATAATCATAAAAAAATTATCTTAGCAAGGATTTTTTTTTCTCTTTCGAGATCATTCTATTTGTTGGACAACAATCACCACGAGTCAACTTGTTGTGCATAGATTCAACACGGGTGCTCTTATTTTTTCGAAATTATTCTAGAATTTAACGATATTTTTTTGAACCCCATTATAAGCATAGACGTTTACACACATGCACCGATAAATGTTGAAATTGACAAAGTCACCACAGATTGTTAAGTCAATGACTTGAACTCGGACGAGAAGGTCCACGATAAGTAACCTGACCAACCGAGCTAGAGTTCGATGTTATTCTTTTTTATTGGCAGCCGATGTACCCGTCACCAGCAAGACAACTATGATAACTTCATCAATCTTGGGATCTGACGGCTATTTCGGAGATTCTCATGTGAGTAGACTAGAGCATTTTAGGCTTACATCGAGCTGTAGCCCTTATTGGACAGGTCTGGGCAGCAAATCTTGAGCTCCAAAAGAATTTTTTTGTTTGATTTGGCTTAATATATTTTTGAAGGATCGAGAAGCCGATCAGAGGAGGAGGGCGAATGGGAGCGTTTAGACACCTATCTAGAGGGGGGGGGTTGTGTGTGAATGGGGGCTTAATATATTTTAAATTCCCTACATTCTAATTTGACTAGGATAGATTTGACTTTCTAGTTGTTGATTAGTAGAAGAGAGAGGACACTCCACTACTATAGACCACCTTGAAAGCATCTAGGCCCCTAGTTGGGTTTCGGTGATTAATGACAATACGTGATTACTGTGACTAACATGTGTTTTGCAGAAACAATTGAGTTAGGTCACGGTAATGGAGATCGATTGGGCAATCAAGGTTGTCATGCCCCTACGATGGAAATCGTTTCGGTTTTCAAAGGATGGATGACAATGTTAAGGATGGACTAGTTCTAAGTGTCGATTGGAGTTTGAGAGACACTTAGAGTAGTTTAGGACTTTGTTGTTCCTTTGGTCGTACTATTAAGGGGGGTATGAATGGGTAGCTTGACCTAGGTGAGACTAGTGAGTTAGGTGTGGTGCACACTTGTTAAAACTAGCACTAGGTAGCTCCACAACAGCCCTTTGATCCAATAGAGCAAACTTCATTCACACATGTTCGAGAGTTGGAAGTGAATGGAGGGTCAAATACTGACCGGACGCTGGCTCCGGTGTGACCGGACGTTGGCTCAGGGTTCGGTCAGTTCATTTGACCAAGGTGAAAGTGTCTGGAAGTGACCGGACGCTGCTAGGTCAAGTCACCGGATCTGTAGGCCAGCGTTCGGTCGACTCCAGTAAGGTCCCAAAGAGGGAGAAACCTGATCGGACGTGTCCGGTCAATGCTGACCGGACGCTAATCAGGTTCCGGCTACTGACCGGACGCTGCTCAGCAAGTAACCGGACGCTGGTGGTCCAGAGTCCGATCGACATCAGTAAGGTTCTAGTGAGGGGAAAACGTGATTGGACACGTCCGGTCAACTCTTAACCACTGGAGTTCGGGGACCGGTGCGTCTGGTCAACTTGACCGGAGCGTCCGGTCACCCCGCAGAGGCACATAATGATTTATTTTTCAGCCGGTGTTATAAATACAACCTCCGCTCGTGTGTGGGGGTACTTTTGCTCATTCCAATAGCTGAAAAACACCTTAGAGAGTGCCAAGAAGAGCAAGGTCCTACTGAGGTGATTGAGATTTAAGAATCCCAAAGGAGCCCTCATTAGTGAAGATCAAAAGTAGCAAAGTGTGCATCCACCTTCTCATTAGGCTTGTCATGGTCAAGTGAGAGTTCGTGCTTGTTACTCTTGGTGATCGCCATCACCTAGACGGCTTGGTGGTGATTGGGAGCTTGGTGATCATCCGGAGAGCTTGTGGATTGTAACACCCCGGTGTTACGATTCTTTTTAGCGCCGTGATTTAGGCCTCAGTAAAGTTTTCGAAACGAGTTTCTCGGATTTTTGATTTAAAACGTATTCGACGCGATACGCGAATCCTGTGTGACGTAGTTTTGCGGATTCAAATAAACGTCTAGGTTAAATTTCAGTGCGTAAAAATATTTAGGAATGTCGAACGACGATGCTAGCGGACGATTTGCCCTGTTAGCTTAAGCATGAAAAACAATTTTTATAAATAAAATAAAATCTATTAATAAATAGAACGATATATATATACATATATATATATATATATACATATATATATATATATACATATATATATATATATATATACACATATATATATATATATATATACATATATATATATATATATATATATATATATATATAGTGCGTGCTATTGGAGTGGTATCGGAGAGCTTGGATCAAAAGCATATGCGGCCAGACATTTCACGCAACAGCACGTATTATATTTTTCTAATCCTCCTTGGCTCCTCGCACTTTGAGAAGCCGGTCGACAGGAACAAACAAATTGCGAGATTTGTTTTATCCTTGCAGCTTTCCATTGTTTTAGAAAATCGAGATGTGCTTGGCAGAGGTAGCCATGTGCGTACAGATATTTGAATTCATGCACCACGTCCTGGTAGCGTAGACCTCTAGCTTCAGCAATTATATAAATTTTTCCTGTCCCTCCACGTCTGCGCGTTTCCGGCCACGTTATGCATGCCGACCATCCTTGCTGCTGCCTGGCACGTCAAGCAATCAACGTTGCTGCTCTCACTCTCTGCTTCGCTTGTCTTGTCTGTCTTCAATTGTTTTTCCACGCCGATGGGACAACGTGTTCGTCTGCACTCGCTCAGGCCTTGCCCCTTGTTTTCTTTCGCGCTGCTACCGACGCTGCTGCTTTTATTTCTTTCCCTCGGCTTCGTGAATATGTCTGCTGCTCTTGGGCGTTGCTCCTCCTCCCCGTGCGCCGGTTCGCTCTCCGCCGCCTAGGCGCACGCGCGTGCCCACAGCACCGGCTTTGGCCGAGTCCGCCGTCGTCGGTTTCTCCCACGCTCCTCTTCCTTTTCCCCGCTCGCGGTCACCGCAGCACCACGGCACCTTTTCCTTGCGCGCCTGGGCCCGTGAGGCATCGGCGCCTCTCCTTCTTCCTCCCTACAGCGTCCACGCCCGAGCTCTCCGCACAGGTGCCGGCTTTCCCCGCGCTGGAACTGCCGCTCTGCTCCTCGGCTGTCGCGCCCACGAGGCCATCCCCACCCGCCTTCGCCCGCTCACCCCCCCGGGCGCCCCTCGGTCCCGCAGCTGCCGTGCCGCATCCGGCCACCCGCGTCACCTGGCCGCCTCGCCAATCCTCTCGCTGCTGCTGCCTCGCGTGGGCGCCCTGCCTTGGCTAGACATCTTCCCCGGCTAGGTCTCCTGCTGTTGACCGCGTTGCCCCGCACCACCGGTACCGGTTCTCCCTCACGCGCGTGAGCCCCACAGTCCCTCCCTACACCAGCTGCTCCACGGCGCTGCCTCCAAGCGTTTTCCCCGCCGCCACGGTCGCGGTCTCTGCACGCCGTGCGCATGGCCGGCCGTTGCTAGCACCGGCGTCCCCTCCTCTGCTTGCCTCGCGCAAGCTCCCGCCAAGGCTGCCCCACTGCGCACCCGTGCTCCGCTGCCGGTGCCGTGGAGCTGCCGCGGCACTTGCTGCCCCACCGGGACCCGCGCCGTCCCGCTGCTGCGCCCATCGCCGTCAGTCGCGCTGCGAGCGCTGCTCCTCGACCGCGCCTGTCGTCCTCTGCGTGGGCAGGCCACACCACCGCCGCGCCGTGCCTCCTTTCCCTGCTCCTGCACCGCAGTCTGAGGCGTTCTCTTCCGGTTTCCCGCGCGTGCGCACGCCCTTAGTCAGCACCGCCGGTCACGGGCGCCGACGCACGTGGCTGGAGCTCCACGCTCTGCCTCCGGCCATGCTGTGCCCGCCTGTGGATACGCCCGGCAGCGGCCATGCCGTGATGCCTCCTCCTCATCGCCGTCGATGGTCTCACGGCGGATTTGGTCACCGACCGGATCTCCGGCAGTGCTCTGTTCTTGTGAAGGTGAGAAGGTGAGGACCTAGGAATGCAAATACGAGATTGTCCGAGGGTCTAGGTGTAAATTACGAGACTCATATAAATAGTGGTTTGGACCTCGGGTTGATTAGCGAATAGAGCAGGGTCGTTTTCACATAAATCGCCAGGCCGGTCTGTGGACAGACCGCTTGGGCCGATCGCCCACCTGGGCCGCTGCCCGCGTCGCCTGCGCCTTTGCCACTGTCGCGCGCCATCTGCCTTGGGCCACCGCGCCTATGGGCCGCCTGCTTGGCCGGCCTGCTGCCGCGCTGCTGGCCTGGCTGCGCCGCTGAGCCATGTCCGGCCAGTAGGCCGCGCGTTTTGTCTGCGGGCCGAGCCGGCCGCTCGGGCCCTTACTCTTTTTGTGTTAGTTTTTGTTAAGTCAGTGCTCTTCCAAATTTGAAAATAAATAGCAGAAAAATCATTAAAATGCCAAACCAATTTTGTTAGTCTTCTAAAATCATGCTCTACCTGTTAGTATAATTTGTTCACATAGTTTGATAATATTCTTGGAGGCTATATAATTGATTTAAGGTACTTAATATTATAAAATATAAACTTGTAGGAATTTTCGGGATGAATCGGTAATAGTGTTGACTCTAAAAACTTGACAGTAAACTACTAATGTTTGTAGCTATATAATAATTAGTTGCTAGGTAGATAATGATGCTCTATTTCGAATAACGGTTAAATTGATAGAATGAAATAAAGAAACAACTTGGGATTGTCTAACTAAAATAGTTGTTGGGCAATAACGCCTTATCGGACAACGTGTATATGTAGCCTAAGTACGGTCGTCGTTAGAACTAGCCGTTAACTCGAGAGGCATAAATCGTATTTTACAAGTCACGATTGCAGTTGATTAATTATGTCTTTGCATTTGCATCGCATTGCATCTCATATAGGTACGATGATGGACCACGGGGTTGTCGGGAATTGCTGGAGGAATGGTGCTTTTGGAGATTATGTCGCCATGATGGAAAGCTAACTTCTGATTATATTTACCCAGGCAAGCCCCGGTGCATAACCCCTACTTTTCTGCAGTTTAAATTATATATGTGCATTAAGTTTTAAGGAGTTGAATGAAACCCACTCGCATATATATCTTTATCCTATGAGTCTTACTAGTATGACAGGATCGTGTAGATTGCTATGCTACAGGACTCCGGTAGAAGTCGAGTGATTGCCTGTCACTCGCGAGAGATAGGAAATATATTATTGGATTACTATCACTTGGAAAATATGAAAATGGTGACCGGGCAGGGATATGGTTTGGGTATTGGTGGGTGTAAGAAGTTGTGTCGCCGCGGAGGCGGGTCATAGCTTGGTTACACCGTTTCTCCCTGTCTGGTCGATTAAGGACCGATCGTGCATATGACTCTAGGCAGGTCACAGACTTATTATCCCGAGCACATACTTGTGTATGGGCGCTTGGAAGACTTGTTGCTCTCTTGTCGCGGATCTGGCTCTTTCCGGACCGACTATTAGGGTTTGTTTTTGGTGGAGGAGGTCCTTGCACCGCGCTGAGTCTAGGACTCAGGGGCGGGGGCTTGGAGTCCCAGTTTGGACGGGGACCTGGACACCCGGGATAGGAGAGTGATGGGTTGGTCCTGCTTGTGCCCGGGGTACAAACGGGGCGTGTGTTTTCGGGGTACCCAGCTGGGGGCATTGATTCGCGAATCGCCGGTCTATCCGGTACGGCTTGTCTATGGTTTAGCATCATAGTAAGAACTGAAAGATGAAAGATGGAAAATGGACAAAGGAAGTCTGATTGCTTACCACTTGCTTGAAAGTAGCACAGGTGCTTACATAGAATGGTTAGTTAATGAACCAATGCGGCTATTATTAAAAATCAAAGATAAGGATGCACGCTTAGTAATGCTTTCTGCAAATGCAACCCACAAACCAGATAGCCTTGCATATCCTTAGAGTCTTTTCTTTTCTCCTGTCGGATAAGTCTTGCTGAGTACAATTGAGTACTCAGGGTTTTATTCCCCCTGTTGCAGGTGACAGGTGGATGCTAGAGCTGACCTTTGTGTGTGGATTCCTCCTGGTGGGCTCAGAGAGGATTTCCTTTACGCTGCGATCGTAGTTGTTATTTATAACTCTCACCAAATACTTTTATAAATGAAAGTTTCATAATCTGTTGCCGTAGTCTATATATATCAATACTTCACCATGTCATTAATAGATGTTTATTTCCGCTGTAACTCTGTTCACATGTTTCTATTCCGCTGTTCAATTAAATTATTTATAACTCTGATAACATGATTTCATTCCGCTGTTACATTAATAAATATTATACTCTGATGTTGTAATAAAAGTGATGTAAGAAATGGTTACGAATGATGTAAGCTTTATTCTCTCATTTGTGATTCTGGTGGCAAAAATGTGGATTTTCGGGTTCTCCCCTGGGGTGTGTCCGACGGAACCAAGTAATCTAGTGTTCTCCCCTGAGTGCTTAGTGTCTAATGGAAGACAAGCACTCCTGTGAGGCATTAAATTAGGCGGTTCTACCACATGGATGACCCAACTCAAGTTGTGAGCGGTTGTGGGTGATTCACCGCGACGGAGTGTCGAAGAATCAACCCGTAGAGAGCACTTGATCCTTGCACGGATCAAGGGGGAGCTACACCCTTGCCCGGGTGCTCCAACGAGGACTAGTGGGGAGTGGTGACTCTCCAATACCTCGGCAAAACATCGCCGCGTTCCTCCCTCTCTATTTACTTTGAGCATTTACTTTGAGCAATTCAATTCTTGTCTTTACATTCATAGAATTGCCATGCTAGAATAGGATTGGAACTTAGGTTGCAAGTCTTTTGTGCGGTAGAACAATTAGAAACACTTTCTAGGCACAAGGGGTTAATTGGGCTAACCATAGGATTTAATTATTGCAAAGAAATTTAGAATTAGCCCAATTCACCCCCCTCTTGGGCATCTTGATCCTTTCACACCTTAAGTAGTAAAAGGAGATGGACGTGTCTTCCTTGCACGCCGTAGCCGGTGCCTGGCCCCAGTGCCGCGCCGCCGCCTGGCTCCAGACCCACGTCGCCGCCAGCTCTCTACCTAGTGCCATGCCCCTAGGTGGTGGCCCTCTAGTGTGGCAGAACCACCCAAAATAACACGCTTTTGGAGGCGCTCATCTTCCACTAGACACTAAGCACCTCGAAAATAGGCTACATCAGCAGTTTCGTCGAGCACACCCCAAGGGAGAACTCGAAAATCCACATTTTTACATCCAGAATCTAATAATGAGTACAAGCTTACAATAGTTAATCTATTTCATACAACAAGAGTTCTTAGAAATTATTTATTACAATACCAGAGTTTAGAGCACGATAATTAAACTGTGGAATGGAAATAAACATCTAGCGGAAACGATACAAGGATCCATCTATGCCCACCAGAATAATCCTCCACACAAGAGCTACTCCTCAAGTTGCACCTGCAACATAGGTAAAATAAACCCTGAGCATACAATGTACTCGTAAGACTTACCTAACTAGTGGGAATAGTTTCCCGACTCTCAAGGATATGATAGGCAATATGAGTTTGTTGTTTTCTTTTTGTTTGTGAAAAGCATTACTAGAAGTACGTCCTTAAGATCAAGTTTAATTAGCAGTCATGATTACTTCATTAGCTAACCATTCTAGGTAAGCACCTGTTTTACTTTCAAGCAAGGGTTAAACAATCAGAACTATTTCACCATTTTTCATCTTTCTATTCTTACTACGGTGCTAGACCATAGCCAAGTTGTACCGTCTCATAGAAATGGTGATTCGTGAACCAATGTATCCCAGCTGGGTACCCCGAAACACACGCCCCATTTGTACCCAGGTACAAACAAGACCGACCCATTCCACTCCTGTCACGGGGTCTAGGTCCCCGTCCAAACTTGGACTCCAAGCCCCCACACTTGAGACCCGGTCTCAATATGGTGCTTAGACCTCCATCTTTCCCCACCTCCAATCAATCGGCCCGGAAAGAGCTGGAACCCACGACAAGAGCGTAACGAGCCTTCCCGCTCTCATAAGCAAGTATGTGCTTAGGATAATAAGTCTGTGACCTGACTACCATCCACAGCAATGGATGGTCCTTAATCGACACAAACAGGAAAAACAGTGTAACCAAGCTAAGCCCCGTTGGCCACGGGACACAACCTGTTATACCCACCAATACCCATACCATATCCCTGCCCTGTCTCTATTTTTCCTTTCATCATTTTATTATGAGAGTAATAATAATCCCCTGTTGTGAGCAACGACAGGTTACTCACGCTACCGATGACCTAAGCATAGCATCTACTTGAACCTGCACTAGTAAGACTCTTAGGACAAGTATATCTATGCATGTGGTTTTCATAAAATCTCTATAACGTAAATGCACAACACACATATATACGGTGAATTATAAAATAGAGGTTATGCACCGGGGCTTGCCTTGGGCAGACGCGATGTCAGCTGAGTCAGCCAGTGGTGGCTCCGAGACCTCCTCCTGCATGAGAATCTCCTCCTCGTACTCCTTGATGATCTCCTCAAACTCATGATCACCGGTGGTCACGATCTCCGCCAACTCGTTCTCTACATGCATGCGATGATGATGCAACACTTAGCATTTAGGCAACAGCAACTCTTAAACTAAGAATACACATACTAAGCTACTAAGCTAGCTCTAATGACTAAGGTACTAAGCTAACTATCATCTTTACCAAGCAAAGTGTTGGGTTCAACTAACAAACACCTAGCTTTACAAATGAAGGATATATCTTTATTTCTACTAATGATTTAATGTATATTGAAACAAAGAGCATTTAACTACCCTAATGCTTAGTCTATTCTAAAGCTACAAAAATTACAGTGAGCACATAATAATACAATGAAGCTACCATAAAAATTTCAGGACTAAAGCTATCACCAATTTACCATGAAAATTCCAACAATGATTCACTTTAATAATATGAAGCACTTTCAAACGATTTAATAGCTCCTAGTATCAACATGTATATATATGAACTAAATACACTAACAGATAGATCACAATTTTAGAAACTTAATAAAATTTGTTTCACAATTTTTGGACACTTACATGATTTTATATTAATTACCAAAGATCAGTTCAAAAATTAAATTAGAAAACCATTCACATATTCCTAGAAAAAGAAAAACCAATCTCCCGCACGGCCCACACGCACGTCCCACGCGACACGGCACATGCGCACGCAGCGGCCCGCTTCCGCGGCCCACGCGAGGTCAGCCCAAGGCGATGGTTCGGTCGGAGACGCCCTGAGCAAGGCTGGCCGCGTATGCGCGGCGAGCTCGGCGACGTACCACGGCGGACACAACCGCGTCAGCAGCGTTGGAACAGCGGTAGGGGTATGAGTCAGGTGCGCTTAGCGAGGAGGGGTTCGAGACGAGTCTAGCAGTGCAGCCAATTGGGCCCAAGGTGGTCAGATGGAAGCTGCCCTCGGTGATGGGCGGACTCAGCCTTATCGGCACGGTGGTGGGGAAAAGCTCCAAAATTGAAGCTCGACCAGGCGCCATTCAAGGCAGGGTGGGGGTGGGTAGCTAGGCAGCTAGGTGACGGAGCCAGCGATGGTGACTTCTCCCTGCTTGTTTTAATGGCGTAGCTCAGTCCACCATGGCAGCAGTGAAGAGAGAGGGGAGGGGGTAGGTTAGAGCTCAGCTCATCCTCGCCTTGGCAGGACGTGAGCGGCGCAATCTGGATGCACATGCGCAGGCGCTATGGACAAGGCGTGCATGCATCTACGACCGACATGGCACGAGCGACTGCTACGCCTTTTTGGGTGAGGCGATAGCAGGTATGGCCATGTGCTGATGCCGCGGATATGCCAAGCACGTGCACGTAGCAGCGCCAGGGCCATCGGCAGGGCGGACAGCGGTGCAAAGCCGCAGGGGGGTGCAGATGCGATGGCGAGGCGACAACAGCGTAGCGCGCCCGTGGTGGCACCAATGGCGGCAGCGCGAGGCAGGGCAACAGTGTGACAGAACCACCCAATTTATACAAGATCAAGTACGGCTGTCCCCGCTAACACGTTGACACGCGCATACTTTCACTTATATAAACCCGGCAGTCCGCCGAGTGTCACAAAGGACCTCGGTAAATCAACATCACAACCAAGATCGTATGATTAAACAAATACACATCACATACGCAGAGTTGCAGCAGAAATAATATTACAATTGAGTTCACAAATAATATTACAAGTTTGGGTTTCAAAACCAATTAGTGAAAACAACATAGCTTTCAATGATTACATTAATATGAGTTCCAAATACATTACTAGCATAAGTGACATCCTTTGATAAAAGCATATAGATGAGAAATAAATATAGAGTCACCGAGCCCACCGGCGGTTAGCCACCATCTTCAGCAGGCCAAGAACTTCACCTGCAACATGGTGGAATAAACCCTGAGTACTCGAATATACTCAGCTAGACTTACCCGTCATAATACAAAAATAAAGTGACACCAAAGAGTATGCAATACTTTATAGGTGGAGCTAGCTTGACAACATTTTGCATAAAAAGCAATTAACTCAGTTATATAATTATACTTTGGTCATCAAGTTAATTATAGCTATTCATCTCTAGATTAGCAACTAACCTATGCCAAACATGTGGTATATCATTTAATTGCGTACAATAGTAACCATAGCCGGTGTAGTAATTTCATGTTTATCCGAACCATCACATTCCATAATACAATTACTACGATGTTGGAGCTAGCCAAGCTTCTCACTATCCGAGAGAGACGGTGATTAAAATCGATTTCAACCAGGTAGGAATTAATTCCTAACACAAATCTAGACAAACATGCGCCAAGGTAGTCATAGGTCACCTTTGGTACAACTCAGGTACACACTTCGTGGGTTCGCCCAGCACCGCACAATCAGGGACGACCAGCTGTCAGGACGATCAGGACTACCCTACCCTTGGGCTCACGTCTGGCTCTCCGCACATCCTTACTACCATCTAGAGTGCGCACTCTTATAGAGCGGGGCCCAGCCTGAGTTGAGCTACTCGGCTTTGCGGTCGGAATGAGTTATCGGACTAGCTAAGTGATAGGTATGCGTTCAATCTCGTCAAAAGTTCCAACAATGGTATGGTCCATAATCGACACAGACGGGGATAGATCCACACCAAAGACCTCCATGTCTTATTGTCTCTCTATCAACATCCCGCCCGGTCTCTATTTACATTACCCCATGGTTCTTTTCCACGATAGCAAATATAGCCAGCCGTGCTTCGGTATCTACCTATATCTCATAGGTGACAAGAAATTACATGACTTCTACCAGTCTAAGCATGGCTAAGCATATATTCGATCCTGGACCTACACAGGGTTAAAGGTATATGTATCTGGATAAGGTAGTTCCATGCATGAAGTGGTTCCAATCAACTCTTATAACCTAATGCATCAAACATAAAGAACTCAAGTGATATTTGTAAAAATATAGGAGGCTTAGAATGCTCCGGGGATTGTCTAGGATCCAACACTAGGTTAGTGTTTGTTAGACGACACTCGCTTGGCGAGCATCTTCCATCCTAGTACTTGTCCAGTCCTTCCACCTTCGGGATAGGTCCACCATACACCGTCTTTAGGTTCGGCTCCAACATCATGTCCTTCATGTGGTGCATCTAGCATACCTAGATGAGATGCAAGATGCAAGTGCATGAATATAAAGAATGGTAATATGAGATGCATCACATAATAGCATTCAAGACAAATATAAGATCATGCAAGACATAGGTACCTAGAGTTATTTAACTAAACATCACACAACCTATTATAGAGGGATAGCAAGCATACTAGGCATGGCACACAAGTGAACTTAAGTTCAGATATGGCACCCATGCATTGATCATGTGCTAACCAACATGTTTAGTCAAAACAAGAGCAAGCTAAAGCAATCACCTAGCAAATGTATAGAAATTTGGATAGCAGCACAGCAGTCACTTGTTTTAACCATAACTAGAGACATAATCATCTAAAAAGGGTGACCCTAGACTTTCTAGAAAGCTAATGAAATTGCCTACAACATTGTTATTATCACCAAAAGCTTATTCCAAAGATAACAAGGTCCAACATGCCAATGTTTCAAATCTACAAAGAACTAGGACAGAAAAGTAGTAGTAATTTCAACAATGCATAACTGGAGTTATGGACATCAAACAAGCATGAACCTTAACTTTATAGAAATCTTATTAAATTATATAAAACATGTTTATTATCATCACAAGGTGATTTCTCAATTAACAAGGTCAATCAAGCACAATTGAGCACCTCTGTCCAGACTTGGATAGATTCTGCCATGCAACTTCTTAAGCTTACAACTGGAGATTTAGACCACTAAAAGGAGTGATCTTTAACAATTTAGAAAGCTCATGAAAAGAACTATACTTCTTCTATTATCTCCAAGACATGATTCAAAGTTTAGTTGGGTCAAACAACACAATCATTCAGATCTATACAGAGAGCATGAAAACCTGATAATTAAATTGTAAAATCTATAGCTCCTAAATTATTAGGCCTATGGTCATGAAAATTTATCACAAGCTAGAATATGAAATTAGCTACAACTTTGGTATTCACTACAATCACAGCAAACATCAGTTATACCACCAAAATAATTGCATAAGCAAAACTGCACATGCAGCCCACACAGAAGTGGTACAGAAAACTGATAGGAATTTCAGAGAAGCATAACTAGAGTTCTAGACCTCCAACAAACATGAATCATAACTTTTTAAAAATATTATAAAGTTACCTACAACTTTATTATTATCATCCTAAGATGATTCTATAGTTAACAAGGTCAATTAATCCCATGAATGCCTCTCTATCCAAAATATGGATAGAATATGACATGCCACTTTAAACAGCTATAACTAGAGTTATACATGTACAATAAATGTGCTTCTAGACTTTTTAGAAATCTTAGCAAATTCTAAACAACTTTGTTATAAACATATAGAGCTAATTATGCCACTAAAAAGGCCCCACAGTACCAACAAGACCACCCTGTCTGGGTTTGGGCAGAAACAACCATAGAAATTTGAGCAACAATAACTAAAAATCTACTTAACCAAAAATTATGCTATTTATATTTTTAAAAAGCTTAAGAAAAGTACTACAACCCATGTATTGTCATAAAGTTATGATTCATAACTTAACTGAGCCAATTAATTCAAACATGCAGGCCTATTCAGAATAGGAGAAAAGCAACACAGGGCATTTGTTATTTTTATAGATCTTAAAATATCAAGACTAAACTCCTGAAATTTTTACCACAGCATACCCATGGCATCAGTAGCCTACCATAAAAAGTTCACATTTATTTGAGCAAAAACTACAGTTATGGAAAAGACAAGACATAACTAGTATTAAAAACCTAACTGCATAAATCTATTTTTATAGCAAAATATTTAGACTAAAACATGCCATATTATAGATCTACTAAATATATAGTTTCACAAAGATTCCAAAAAGTCCTCATTTACTATTTTACGATTTTTCTATTAATTACTATGAATTTTCAAAGTTGATCATTCAAATCTGCATAAATCAAAGAAAAGGAATATAAATCTTGCATCGGGGACCCTGCAGTTTCTAGAAATTAAAATCGAACAAACATATCCTTTATGGCACTATTCATCTGAGCCATGGATTCTTCACTTCAACCCCTTCCTTTTTCCTTATTTCAGCGCGAAGTCGTTCGTCTTCTATACACCACGGGAATGCAACAGAGCCAGCTCGGGCCAGCGGGGAAGCGGCCAGCGGCGGCAAGGAGGGACCGCGCTAGGGCTTGGCCATGGCTAGCCATGGCCGCACCTAGCCCTGGCCGGCCAAGCTATAGGCAGCAGCAGCGTAGCAGCTAAGCAGCGCCAGGACGGCACTACCGGCAGCGGTAGCTTTGGCGACGGCAAGCATGGTGGCGAGTTCGGTTGGAGAAGAGACGACGGCGTAAGAGCAGTGTGGCCACCACATGATTGGGAGAGGGAGAGGTTGGAGGAGCTAGAGGAGGTGCACTATGGAGGAGGAGCAGCGTAGCAGCTCAGGGCGACCATGGCGGCTGCGCTCTGGCGTGCGCGTGCATAGAGGGAGAGCGCCAGGGAGGGTGAAAGCGAGGGAGGAAGGCGTGGAGACGCTCGGGCGCTCAGTTTTGGAGGAGTAGGGCGCGAGGCGGCACGTGGCACAAAGGTGGGATGCGCATCGGCCATGGTGGGGGCGCGCTCGGTGCATGATCGCCATGAAGACATTCTGCCGAACACACAGCGTGCGAGAATGAGCCCGACTTCAGGTCCTGTTATTGGCATATTCCAGTTGGATTCAAACCTGGGTGCCTTTACCAAAGTTGCTCTACTCTAAATGCTCTTCGACTTGTATTAAGGGATAAATACCATTAGAGCCATGGATTAGTAGGTAATTAAGCTCCAAAGTGATAGTGTCAACGTATTGACAGCGACAAACAAAAATCCAAATTGATGGTCCAAACGAAGTCAAACGAGTGCCATCTTTTTTCATGCTCTTCTCCATCTTGTACACTCCAACTTTTATTTTGGGACCCGATCATGTTGCTTAACAAAATCACGAAAACGTGAGATGCCAATGTCAACGGCGATGAATTCCAGACTTAGAAAAAAAATTCAAGTACTGAAAACAGCTGTTGATTCAAAGTTTGAGCCTCGGTTTGACTTAGTTCCAAGTTGATCTGGCTCTTAGTCCAAAAACAAAGTTTGTTCTACTCCACTTAAACTTCAACTTTTATTTAAGGTGCAATTCCATGCAAGCACTGTAAGCGATTGGTCAACATAGGTCAAAATAGCATCATGGTAAAGCCTAATTTAGAGTTCTTGACCGATTGAGGCATTTTCTTGACCTTTGCTCAACACGAATCCTTCATGACTTTTGTTGTAGAGTTCAATTAGAGTCATTTGGGCAAGGTAGCAAGGTTTGGTTGACGATCTATAATTCCATTCACTTAATAAAGCAATCTAAGAAGGATTATAACTTTTTATTTCATGTGACTTCTTGATTCCAATCTTCATGAAACTTTTCCACTGGTCTAATGGATGCATGTGGATGTAATGTATATAAAATAAGCATGTTTAACATTACTCTTGCATAATCTTAACAAGGATCCACATGTAAGCAAAGGTGCGTTGTCCAAGTTTAAGTTGGAGCTCACTCTTGTAGATTTGATCTTGACACCTTCATCACCACTTCACATGTCATGTTTGAGCTCAAACCCATTGCTTAACTGGTGACAAACACCTGGGGTGTTACAAGCAGGGCGTGGGGCCAGCAGCTCGCTGCGGCAGGCCTCGGCCAAGCCTAGGCGGGCATAACCGACCTAGTGTGGCAGCATAGGGTGACCGCGTAGGACGTGGCCATGTGCACGGCGCAGGGTGGCCGCGCGGTGACCGCGCGCATGGCGCCAACCATCCCGAGGCTATGTCGTGCACGAATTTTAAAGCACTTGTAAAAACTAAATGAATGATCTTGGAACCAAGCCACCTTCACCATGCTCAAGAGAGCATATTAGGCTACCCCTAAGAACTAAAACATAGTACTAATCTTTAATGAGATTTCTCGGAATAAATTCACAAACCCGGTGCTGTCAAACTATTTTTAAACTTAAGAATTTTATGTCTTTAAGCTAGTTTTGATTTCAAGTTCCATTTCTAAGCTACTAGAAACACTAGCTAGCAATGTTATTTTTCTACAACAAGTATTTCATTGTCATCTACAAAGTTCATACTCCAAACTTTAGTTAAGTGACACATATATGTTCTATAGTATTTTTGTTCAATAAAAAATGGTTTAAAACCCTACTTGATATACATGAGTTGTGTAATAGCTTCTCATTTAACATTTTTATTGATAAATTTAGGTTGCAATACTCCATCTATTCATTCCATCACATGCATTATTACGTAGTAATTTGTTTAGGGCGTAACACCGAGGGTGTTACATCTAGAAGAGAGGTGACTCTCGAGCCGCTGAGCTAGCGCTGGTGGCCACCTAGGCCTCGGTGACCACCACTGAAAACCACCGCCGACTGCTTCGGCCATGGCGCCCCTCACCTCCGATCTCAGCGAGTGATGCGTGAATGTCTGTGATAGTTTCTCATCACTTCGCCGGAGCTACTGGTGGTTGCACACAAGCTGCTCGATGTTTTTGCTGAGCTCTAGTAAATCTAGCCTTCTGAAGGCTCCGCCACTAAAGCTTGCCATGGAGTCTCTACCATGGTGGTGGCAGCAAGTTGTAGTTCTATATTTGGCTCTCCTCCACCACCAGTGGCCTCTCCTACGACAACTCTCCCATGCCATCTCTAATTAAAGCCTCACCCTGGCTTCGATGGAGCTCCTAGGCCTCAGCTTCTGTCTGGGCGTTGGGGTTCAAGCCGCCATCAAGGAAAGCTTTGGGCTTCCGGTCACTTCTTCTGGTGCTTCTTCTTCCATCTTCTTTTTAGTTGCTTCTTTTGGTCGCTGCAAGTTTCGTCTCTGTCCTCTCTCGGAGGGTCTTCTTCTTTAGGCCACCATTGGAGGTGTTGCTCAGGATTTTTGCATCCTTTAGCTAGGTCCCCGTGTTTTCTGCTTCTCTGTTTCTTCCAAGGTTGTGGGTTTTCACATTTTCAAGTTGGTCAGCTTCGAGTGTTCTTGCTACAAGGTCTTCTTCCACCTTTGGGGTAACGGTGGTCCTCGCTGGGACCTTGAGCTTGCAGCTTTCAATAGATAAGAAGCTGATTTCTAGGTACCAGTGAAAGGTTCCATTCAAAGGTTGAATCACAAGAGCTTTGCTAATGTAGTGAAATCCGGTATTCTAATGGGGGCAAACAGTCTTCCTATCAGGCAATCAGTCTTTAAGCGTATTGTTTTCCCAGACAATGCCTGGAGCTCTCATGCAGTTCATCCTGAACGACATCTCCATGGCCAACCTCAAAGCTCAAGCAGAAGGGCCTCGGTCAACAGTGGGGAAGCAGTCAACAGTGAGCAAGGGAAAACAACTAACCAGCATCTAGTGGATTTGAATTTGAATTCAGGTCTCAGGAGTCAACCTCTCTCTGCTCTAAATCTAGCAGAGACAAAGAGTCCTAGGATTTG
This sequence comes from Miscanthus floridulus, assembly GCF_019320115.1. Lineage (NCBI taxonomy): Eukaryota > Viridiplantae > Streptophyta > Magnoliopsida > Poales > Poaceae > Miscanthus > Miscanthus floridulus. Next base: position 195,154,965 of record NC_089587.1, read on the forward strand.
CTCACGGTGTTTCTCAGATAGACATGCAAGGAGAGACTATAGGTCTGAGATCAGATACCACAATTGCCTGCATGGGGGACATGTTGTAGGCCAAATTGGGCATTAAAGGGAAAGCTCGTCTTGAGCAGCCCAAATGGTTCTCCAAGGCAGCAAGCATGTCTCTTGGGCCTAGCGCAAGCAATCCACCAGCTTTTAATTCTTTTACAGATTGGTGGTGTGCTGGATTGGTGCTTCAAACAGTGCTTGACTGATGGACCGAGCATGGTAGGGACCCACAGAGTAGAGAGTGCAACCTAGGTTAATGAAGTTTTAACAGTGAGTGCTCCTACATCTTCCACTCCGTATGCTCCACCGCACCATATGGATGCTTGCCATGACACTAAAGAAAACCCACTCGGCCTCAACTCATTACAGAGCAATTTGCCACCTCCATCACCGATCATGGCTTTTTAGCGTGTAGACCTGACGCCCTTCTTGCCTTCTAGGATGCAATGGGAAGTAGTACTGAACAGGATGTTCATGGTGCGTGTTGTGGCTCTTTCTCGTCCTCAACCACGCAATGAGAATGTGGCCATTGCAACTATTTCGCCTGTACCGAGTATTGCACTAAACTTTGCGGTGGTCAAGGAGATGCTCAGAAAATTTTTAGTTGATCAAGAGAGAGTCACAATTTTAGATATTCAGCAGACTCACCTAGGACAAGCTTTTGTTCGTTTTGCATCTAATCATGCTAGAAATACCTTTGTTCTAGAAAGCCCTCATCTGTTTGGTGATGTCAACATCTCTTTTACCCGCCATAATCAGTGGAAAATTGGCGCAGGGTTAACTTTAATCGAGAAGTCCGATTGATGCTTTTGGGATTTCATATGGATTACTAGAAGGATGAATATGTGGAACAAGTGATAGGTCCCTTTGGCAAAATAATTAGCTAGACTATAGATGACAAGCACTTAGCTAGAATTCTGGTCAGAGCTCGAGTTGTTGATCTAGAATCAATTCCTCAGTTTATTGTGTTTACTGACTCAGAGGGCTTTGAAGGGGACTCATGGACCATACAATGCGAGATCCTCCAACATGAAATGCCTAGAGCTGGGCCACCTAATGAAGACCCCATCCTAGAATAGCAGCGAGTGTAGGGCCGCCTCCCTTTTGACTTCTTTGGCCTAGGTCAACAGGTAAACATGCAGCAGGCTAGACAAAATCATCAACAACAAATACTAATTGGACAGCCACCAGTGCAAGCAATGGAGGAACAACAAGATAATGAATGTCACCCATAGCCAGAAGAAATCCCTGCCCAGCAACTAGCACTTGCTCAAAGGGTCAACCTCCATTTAGCTCCACCAATTCTAGAGCAAGATCTTAATGAACTCCCAATGGCAGAAGACTCATAGGAAATCCTTATTCATCCAATGTCCCAAGAGAATACACAGGCAAATAATGAAGATGAAGAGGTACAAAACATCATGCCAATCATTCAGCAACCAAAAGAGCAAAATCAGAATGATCTATAGAAGGAGGTGGCTGAAAATCAATTGTAGGAGTCACTGGTGCCTCTTTTGCAGGGACAACAAGAAAATTTTCTTCACTTGGATCTCCTAGAAGATGCATTGATGAATGAGTAGGAAATGCAAGAAATCCAGAATAAAGAAGATGATATTCCAATGGATTGGCAAGGCAATGGCCAGGTAGTGGTTAACGATATTCATCTCGGCATGGTCAGAATTTTTCCAAGCTTCACACCCAGCAATCCTTATTTGGCCAGATAGCCTGTCCCTATAGTTTATTCCTTGGGCAACTCTTCTCTGGCCCTTCCAAAAAACTAGGTAGATTTTTTCAAAATAATGCTGGAGTCTCCACCCCACTTCGACTGGGCCAAAAAGTTGCTTCTATCTTCACTCCCTAGTATGTTTCAGCAGCATGGAGATCTAGCTTGCCTTCCTATCCCAGTAGTATGTCCCCCAAAAGAAGCTGAAGTATGTGGAAAGCTCTCCCCACCTATCAGTGAGGCCACAGTTGAGGAAGAGACCTTGCTAAACAATGATTAGTCCACCACTCCAATAAAAAAAGAGCAAGGAGGATAGGTGGGCAGTCACTAATTGTGGAATCTGAGGTCAGACGCAGTCTTAGAGTGAAGGAGAAATGCCAAGGTTTCAAACAAAGCCAATGCTCAACGGTTAACTGCCTGGGATGCTCTCTGTGTGGCAGAACCGCCTAATCTAATGACTCCTAGGAGTACTTGTCTTCCATTAGACACTAAGTACTTAAGGGAGGACACTAAATTATGCAGTTCCGTCGGGCACACCCAATGGGAGAACCCAAAAATCTATATTTTTTCATCAGGATTACAAATGAGAGAATAAAGCATTCATCATTCTTAACCATTTCTTACATCCCTTTTAATACAACATCAGAGTGATGAACAATTTAATTTAACAGCGAAATATAAACATGTGATCAGAGTTACAGCGGATATAAATATCTATTCATGACATGATGAAGCCTTGATATATAAGCTATGACAACACATTATAAACTTCTATTTATAAAAACATTTAGTGAGAGTTATAAATAAAAACTATGATAGCAGCGTAAAGGAATCCTCTCTAAGCCCACTAGGAGGTATCCACACACAAGAGTCAGCTCTAGCATCCGCCTATCACCTACAACAGGGGAAAATAAAATCCTGAGTACTCAATTGTACTCAGCAAGACTTACCCGATAGGAGGAAATAAAAAACTCAAAGGATATGCATGGCTATCTGGCTTGTGGGTTTAATGCATCCGTAGGAGGCATTACTAAGCATGCATCCTTATATTCAATTTTATTAGTAGTCATCATTAGTTCATTAACTATCCATTCTAGGTAAGCACCTGTGCTACCTTCAAGCAGGTGATAAGCAATCAGAATCATTTTACCATCTTTCATCTTCCTGTTCTTACTACGATGCTAGACTGTAGACAAGTCATACCGAATTACCTGGTGATTCGTGAATCATTATGCCCAGCTGGGTACCCCAAAACACATGCTCCGCTTGTATCCTAGGCACAAGTTGGACCAACCCACCACTCTCCTATCAAGGGGTCTAGGTCCCTGTCCAAACTTGGACTCCAAGCCCCCACACCTGAGTCCTAGACTCAGTGTGGTGCTTAGACCTCCACCATCCCTGTCTCCAATTAGTCGGTCTGGAAAGAGCCGGAACCCACGACAAGAGAGCAACGAGCCTTCCCTGCTCCCATAAACAAGTATGTGCTCAGGATAATAAGTCTGTGACCTGCCTAGAACCCAATGCAACGGTCGGTCCTTAACCGACACAGGCAGAACAAATGCAATCCGAGCCTCACTTGAATGCCAAACCAAGTCTAGATCCAAAGTACCATTCTGGCTGGTCTCTAATTATCATTCATATATATATTTCAGGTGATAATAATATAGTAACAATAATAATATATTTCCTATCTCTTGTGAGTGACAGGCAATCACTCGACTTCTACCGGAGTCCTGTAGTATAGCAATCTACATGATCCTGTCATACTAGTAAGACTCATAGGATATATATATATATATATATATATATATATATATATATATGCAAGTGGGTTTCATTCAACTCCTTAAAACTTAATGCACAAACATAATATAAAGTGCAGAAAATTAGGGGTTATGCACTGGGGCTTGCCTAGGTAACATATAACCAAAAGTTAGTATTCCATCTTTGTGACCTGATCCCTAGCACCATCTTTTCAGCTACCCCAATTGATCCCATCAATCCATCATCGTTCCTAAATGATATGCAACATGCAATGCATTCTCAAGTCAAACAAGCTTAACAAGACATTTACAAACATTAAACAACAAACAACATGCTAAGCATGCAATTATTACCAAACAAAGTTGAGCAACACTTTACTTGGTCAAGCATGGAAAACAAGTAGCATATAAAGCATTTATTAACGTTATTCTAAACATCTAGTATTTATAAAAGCTTAATCGCATACAGCGTGGAGTTAATAATCAATAAAGCATATGGCATCATGAAACTTATATAATAACATTTTATTAAGCACTAGAGCCATATTATGGGTTAATGGAACACAATAATTGTAAAAGTACATGATGGAACCATATTTTCTATTTTTGTCTACTTTTAATAATTTAAAAACCATTAAACAAGCATATTATGAGGTAAATCAATATCTCAAAAACTATGTATCAATTGTGCATGAAATTTTTACCAGAGCACACACACACGCCAACACTAGTCTACCATAAAATTTTCACTACATTTGGATTACTAGAACATCCTCTAACAAATAAACATAAAGACTAGACTACACAAACAACCAAAAACTTTACACTAAAGCATATGATATTATATGTCTACTGCATAGAGCTAGTCACAAGGATTCCAAAACATATGCATTTTCTTTTTTATGATTTTCTACTATTTACTATGAATTTCCAAGCATTCAACCGATTACTAAAATTAACAAAACATCGAAAAAGGAAAAAGGGTCCTTGGGCCCGAAGTGGCCCATCTCGGCATGGTCCAGCGAGCAAGGTAGCCTAGCCCAGCCGAAAGTGGCTGACCCACGCGTGGCCCAACTAGGGAGGCACTGGCTCTTTTGTGAAGAGACCCCTGAGCTTCTCTCTATTCAACCCGTAGTACATCACACACTATGCATCACTATTTATATAAGTCACGATTTTGCATTGGGAACCCTGGGAAGTTTCTATTCTAATTTTCTCACCCTTCTCCTTCCTTTGGCATAGCAGAGGAGCAGAGAAAGGATGGCTCTGGCCGATTCCCGTCGAAGGGGTGGCTGCTAGGCGGCACATGAGCAGCAGCAGCCCCGCTAGTGCTTGCGGGCACCGGTGGCATGGATAGGGGTGGCCCGTGGCACCCTGTCCATGCACACACGCGGGCAGCCGCTAGGCGACGGTGGTGTGGCTATGGCGGGGGCGCTGCGGGGCATGGCAGCGGAGGTTGGGTGGCACAGGGCAACGCGGGGGCTAAAGCTCGTGAGGGCCTACGGCCGGGCCAGGGGTGGCACGTGACCAGCTAGCCACTCGCGCCCACGGTGGCAGCAGCGACGGCCCACGCCGGGGATCACTCCGATGGCTCTGGCCTTGGCGGGCTCAGCGACTGTGCGTGCGACAGAGCAGGGAGTGCGTTGGCGATGCTGGCTCGACATGAGGTGGTTGGGCGATGGGAGTGGCCGTGGCACCTGCGAGCATGGGAATCGGCCAGCCGGTGCCGATTCAACCTGATAGAGGCCACGTGGGTGGCACAGACAAATCAGCTGGCTTCGCCGAGCTCGTGCTAGTCAGTAGCCGACCGCAGCTAGATGGGAGGCACAGCGCGGTGACGGTGGTGCGCTAGCATGGCAGCGGCACTACAAACTGCGGCAGAGAGAGAGAGAGAGAGCACGAGGGAGCTCAAAAGCATGAGAACAAGCAGTGGCTCCGGAAGCTTCCCTAGCCATGGCGATCATGCCGTGTGCCTACGAGCAGCAGAGCAAGGGAGAACGCGAGGGGAGGCAGAGAGGGAAGCTGGGCAGAGGAGCGCAAGAGCGAGCGAGGAGCCATGCATAGGCTCACCTTGTCCTTAAGCTAGACACAGGAGCCAGAAGGTGGTAGGTGAGACAAGTGGCTGTGATCGCATGCAACAGGGTGGGGCGAGGCCAGGCAGTGGCGCAGCCGAGCACGATAGCAGCACATGACCCGCCAGACCGCAGCTAGGCCAGGACCGGCCAACACGCGGATGGCCATAGCCGACCAGCGCGCTGCGCTATCCTCGCGATGACATGGGCATGGTGACCATGCCCAAGGGCTTAACTCCCAAACCTAGCACATTTTAGGTACTTAGACACATTTTATTAATAGCTAAACCAAGCTCTAACAACACTAACCATCACATCATCACAAAGTACTCACTTTGGTGCAAATCACTAAATAAAAACATGGCACTAGTGTTTAACTAAATTTTTAGAAATCAATTGCCAAAAAAGCATTGTCTACTATCATTTCATACTTAAAAGAATTCAAGGTTTGAGTTAGAACTTACATTCCTAAGCACTTTGTTGTAATTATTGCAAGGTCTAAACCTCGACAATTTCAACTAACAAACATAGCATGACATAGCCCATACTCCATACTAACCCATAGGAGCAAAACATTTGAACACCTCCTAATTATTTTGCTTAATATAAATAGTCAAAAATAGCATCCTAACTATAATTTCAACTTCCTGCCGATTCACGAAAGGTCTAGTTTAAATGCCAGATTCGATTTCTGAGCTATCAGGTATACTATTGAACAACTTTTATTCACCAAAACAAGAGTTGCATTTTCATCTATTAAACTTGCGCTCCAAATTTTATTCAAGTACTAAATACAAGTTATATTTTATTTTGTTTCTAAAAATTGATTACGTGCCAACGTTTAGAACTACTTATTCTACTCTTCGCGTTAGGATTTTTCATTAACACATATAGGCATTTACGTAACTAACTCACTATATTTATAGATATATCTCTCAGGCCATAATCTCAGTGCTAATTGAGCTCGTAACACCAGAGGTGTTACACTCTGAACCTGCCAACACTCTCTCCTGAACTCATGAAGAGCATTGGGACAACTATCTGCCAGATTAACCCATCAAAGCTTGAGGAAGGGATCTTGTCCAAGAAAAAGAAGGCAAAGCCCATTGGAAAGAAGAAATAGAAGAAGGATGACAATGAAGAGGATAAGGAAGAGGAGGATAACTAAATTGCAGTATCCAAGAAAATTGAAAATCTAGAGATTCCAAATGAAAGACCTAAGTAATTGTAGAAGATGGTCTTCTTTATCCTGCCTATAGTTTAGGATCTTGCCTTTTGTTCTCTTTGGGTGGACTTTGCCCCTACCCAAAGTTGGCCTTATTTCCCCTAGTGTTTAATGGCTGAAAACAAATCATGGAAGGTGATGTGCTAGAATGTTAGAGGCCTTAACTCTGATAAGAAGTGGAATTCGATCAGAGACAAAATCATTGAGAGTAGATGTTGTGACACCCTCGGTGTTACACTGTAAATCTTTTGCTAAAACACTGCATGAGCATCATATTTATGTGTAAATGTATGTAATATAGGGTGTAAATCAATTTCCGTAACTTAAGACGACCAATGGAAATGCATAACAAAAGGTTGTTCGTGAATTTTTATTGAATGAAAATGCTATAGAATGTATATACGGAACTTTAGTAAAGTTAGAAATATGAACTTTGTAGATGGCGATGAAATACCTACGGTCAAAAAATGAATTCACTAGCTAACATACCTAATAGCTTGGAAATCGAATTTGACGCGAATCCGATCAAGACTTAGTCAAATTTCTTAAGTCGGAAAATGGTTTCACAAGGCTAAGTTTGGTAATTTTTGTAGAGTAATCGGGTTAAGGAGTGATGGGGTATTAGGGCTTGTTTTAGTAGCCTAACATGCCCTCTTAAGTATAGCATAGGTGGTTTGGCAATTGAATCATTGAATTGGATTTTTGGGACGCTTTAAAAAGCATGCATGACACGTTTTGGGTCGGGTTCCTCACGTTGACTCGGTCACCGTGCTCCTATGCCATCGTTGGCACACCGGCTGGACGCGCGCATGTGTCTAGCCATGCCCAGCTAGTCGCGGTGGCTGGCTGGCCGGGCGTGCAGCTGCTCCTCCCCACTACCGCGATGTGCGCTGCCATTGACATCACTGCTGGTGCCTTTGGGGTTGCTCGCGTTGCTTCGTTGTCGGCTCTGCTCCACTAGACGCCATCGCCGTTCGGCTCAGGTGCAGTGGCATCTCAAGGCCATAGCCATCATTGCCAGTGCATGCACATTCCTCTACATCGCGTCATCACATCGCGTGCACCCATGCCGCTTGCGTCGTGTCGCCACTATCGTTGCTGCGCGCACCTGCTGCACCGGCACATGGCCATGTCACTATTGGCTTGCCAATTAAGGAGCTGTGGCTGCACGAGCTATGCCAACCCTGTACATGCACGTGTAGCCTCCTCTGTGTGCCTTTGTCCTCTTCTATTGAGTGGCAAGCGCCACGCTACGCTCCCCATCCACCTCAGCCTTTAATGGCGTTGCGCTGGTGTCACCGAGCCGCGCCTGAGCTAGCTCGCAGCGCCGGTCCAATCTAAGTAATTGTGCATGCTAGAAGCTTGAAGGGTAGCCTAGCTACGCGCCAAGCCCGCCCACTGCTGCAGCCGTACCGTGCTTGAAACGACCTGATTTCCGCGAAGGGAAATCCATAGAGTCGAAGTGTATTATGACCGTTATAGATCATATTACCCAAATTCCAGTCGAATACCACATCCATACAATGATAATATCAGAGTACATAAAGTGCGGAATTACATAAATTATTACATCGCCGCATCGGCGGAATCAAAAGTAGCATTCATCCAGAATAGCTTGGAGATAAGATCGCCAAAACTCGAGCGTAGGAACAAACCCCTCAACCGTCAAACTCCTCAGAGCTATACTCCTCAGCAGAACCTGTGTGCCAAAGTTTATCAGTACGATTTATACTGGCCACTCCCACCCTATGAGCAATGCTTTGTGGAAATTGGATGCAAGTTGGATATAATCACAAGGAACCTATAAGGCTGGGGTTTCCTATGTATTAGCATATCAAGTATATAATAGTATAGTCTAGTTTTAACACCATTCCCACACACATTCCACCCCATTTCTGTCTAGAGCCAGGTTTCGATCCTGGGATCGATATACCACCATCTCCATATCATCACCATACCATCGTTCAGTCGATAGGCCAACTCCCTCTCGGCACTGTCTCATGGCCCGTAGCCCCTGGCTATGACTAACACTCTCTCACGGGGGAAGAAGAGAAGGACTCATCTCACTATCTAGTTTAAGCGAAACCTAGGAAAGGTCCATAGCCGACTAGTCAGCATATGTATCGATCGATCAACCATACACTCTGCAGAGGTTTTACATAACCACAAGATCTACCTTCTTCGCTGACCATTGTCAACTGGGCTAATTCCGACCGCTTGCTAGCCTAGGATAATGCCACTCTACCATTCAGCCCTGGTACACCCCAAGTCTAGTTTGGGGTGGCTGAAACTATGAGTCATGAGCCAGGTCCACAAGGTCTCCATGAAGTCTCAGAAGGGTGTGGGGGAAATCCTCCATGCCCCGTACCTCCTTGCACTGTCCGCTATCAACCTAGCAGTAGTGGCAATATCCTACCAAGTAGTTTGGCCGTCTCGCACCATATAGGGCGAGTGGTATGTAAGGCTTCCCGGTGAGTCTGAGTACTAGTAAGTCCTTAGAGATGACCAAGCCAGAATGTCTTCATCAGGGTTTTATCGTGCCACCACAACTCCTCCACCCTGGGCTCCTCCCATCATAGGTTCACACCTAGGGCCACCTCATATCACCATTTACCCACCACAGGTATCCATTCCAGGGGTGCCTAGGTAGCACCTCACGGCAAGACTTGCCCCAGGCTCGTCGTATACTCTAACTTGGTCAACACAACCCTTACCCTCCACACACCCAAGTCACACATGCAGCACTCTCCCCATAGTCCAGATAACTCTAGTTTCCACCACGCATCAATATGGTATATATAAGCGTAGTAGAAATAATAAGCAGTGAAATATAGCAGCAAGCGTGTGACTTAGCCTAACAGCAGGGTGAGCAGGGGTAAGGTTGCGTCAAGGTAAAGGCCATCAAGAAAGCATACTACCATGCAAGTCCTATCATAGTGTGATTATAACAATAAAGTAAAGCAATAGCAGCTCTATATTAGCCATGCATAATAGGTGCTATGAGATTGGGTGGGATGTGGCACCTTTAGTGTAGTCGTCTCTGTACTCCTCATGGTACTCTCGGTCCTCATCCGTCTGGTTCTCCAAGTCTACAAACGATCGTATTATAGTCGCGTTAGCGACGTCTCTAGAATAGCACAAAAAGCAATGAAAATTCAAAAGAGCCAAATGCACTCAAACATGGGTTCATTGCGTAGAGCTCGAGTTTAGATGAATTTTGGTCCTAGTCTTGTATTTTTCTGAGTTCGTATGAATTAGTTATGAATTTCCAAAGTTTCAATCATTTCTAAAAATGGGAAAAGGTTGAATTAATATCATGCTGACACGTGTCACGCTCCTGTTGGTCCACGTGGCATGCTGACATCAGTATGATGTCTCAGCTCTAGTACTGACAGGTGGGTCTAGAGCTACTGATGTCAGCAGCTGACGTCATCGTGACATCATCATGACATCACCTCGGCTGTGTTTGTCACTGACAGGTGGGACCCGCATGATGTCACCCACTAACAAGTGGGTCCAGCGGCTCTGTGTCGCTGACTTGTGGGCTCGGTCAATGGTCAGCTCAGGTCAGGTCCAAACTGGGCCGGTTGGGCCTGGATATAGGCTGGGCTTTGGCCCGCCACGTGGCGCGCGCTGGTGCGACCACGTCGTCTTACTGGGCCACTAACGGGCCGTGGTCCACGAGCGCAGGTGAGGCGCGGTTCATGGTGAACCCGCCTACGTTGGTCCATAAACCGCAGAGTCGGTCTATAAAGGACTTGGTCCACTTACTCCTTCCCAGGGTTCGGTTCACGTGCACCAAGTGCACGGACGTGTGGCCGGCGAGGGGACAATCCCCTTCTCTTCCTTGACGGGGCTCCCGCCGGCGGTGAGGTCACCGGCGAGCTCCCGCGGTGGCGCTAGCGTCCGATTAGGGTAGGCAATAGCTTCCCCATGCCATGGCGACTGCGACGGTGGGGTCAGGGCGACGGCTAGGGCTTCCTAGGGCTCTGGCCACGGTGAATGGCGGCTCAGCTGTGGCATGTCGATGGTGGCAGGGCCAGGTGGTGGCTGGGAGCATGCTTGGCGGGGCGCGTGAGGTTCCTGTGGCTCCAGTGAACAGGGCGGGTGAGACAAGGAGGCGCCAGGCGCTCCCAGCAGTCCTAGCCACGGTGGAGTCAAAAGCGATTGCGGCGGCGCTCCGGCAGCGTCGCGGTGTGGTCAAACAGGGGTCCTTCGGTGGCCTTCGTCTACCTCGATCGTGAGCGTGGCATGTTCCATGGCGAGGAGGAGCCAGCCAAGGTGGTGGCGTCACCTCTATCGCGGTGATGCGGCCGCGGTGGCTTCACCACGGCCGTGTTCATGGCTGCGGTGTGCGCGCCCGTGCGTGCTCGCATGCGTGCTGCAACGCGTTCTCTTGTCGATTCGGCTCGACATTGCGCGCGGTGTGTGGTGGTGCAGGGCGTGTGCGTGCATTGGCGTCCATGGGGCTAGGAGGAGGTCTCAGCCAAGGTGCTCACCATGGTGTGCTTGGCGGTGCGGAGTGGCGGTGTGGTGTTGACGGTGCGGCCATGTAGCGTTGTGTGGTGCTGCGCCGGCTCACGGAAGAAAACGGTGGCGCCTTCCTCTACTCCGGTGGTGGCGTCCTTCTCCACGCCTCTCCTTCTCCTCTCGTCCCTCGGCTTAGTGTGCTGGTGCGAACCACACAGCGGCGGCGAGGTGAATGGAGGGCTAGGGCTCGGGGTCCTCCTTTTATAGGCCGAGCTCCATGCTCATCCATGGCGGATGGCGGAACGGCTGGTGATGCGCCGAGCGCATCGGACGGCTCTCGCGTGCGGGGGCAGTTGCGTGGGCGCGGCGCTAAGGTGGGGGACAGGGTCATGCGATGTGCGTGACCCTAGGCCCGCGCCTGCTCTGCGGTCGCATGGTGGAGGGAGCGTGGGGAAGACGACGACGCTGTAGCTGGGCGGCTGATAGAGGGGCCCCGTTTGTCGGCTTGCCCTGATGCGGTGGCGTGCGGTGCGTGACGACTGATGGGTGGGTCCGGCTTGTCAGCGGCTTATGCACGCGCGGGCGGTAGGGTGTTGCTGGGTCGGCTTCGTGGGCCGCGTGTGTGAGTGGGAGGGTAGGCAGGCTCAGCCGGGCTGGCTCGCAAGGCCGAGCAGGCCTAGGCTGCTGCTGCTCCCTCTTCTTTCCTTTCTCTTTTTCTTATTCTTTTTCTATTTTGTTTTCCTTTCTCTTTTATTTGTTGCCAATTTGGTTAGGGTTTGATTTATTTAGTTTCATGTACAAGTGTGCACCTTGATTAAGGGTGGAGCTTAGGGCTGGTTGGTGGGGCCCACATACTTAGGTGGTACTTAGGTGATTAATTTATTGCATAATAAATTAATTATAAGTGGTCACTTTTATTTGCACAACAAAAGATCAATAAAAGGCAACTCACTTGTTTAGAATTAAAATGCATGCAAGAATGTATGTGTTAGGGATTTTAAACACACACATATACAACAAGTGACATGCTATGCATATGAGTTTGTTTAGTTGGATTACGACTAATGCAACACTTAGGGTTAGCTCCTACAAATGTCACTCATCATCACATGGGGTTTTGAAGAAAAAATTTTGTAGTTGGGATTTTTGGTGTGTGGATTTTTGGGTTGTTACAGTGCTGAGTCCCAATTTGAAGCTTCCCCCACCGTCGTCCACCTTAAGACCGAACGACGATGACTATCCAATTCATCTCGTACTGTCCACCTCCATCCAATTTTGAGGCACTGTGTCTTCACCTTGATCCCCTCCACCCCCTTCACACCCACTTGCACTGCTACTGCCTTCATGGCGCCGCTGACATGGTCGCGCCACCGCAGGCCATCGCAGGAGCTTACCATGTGCATGTGGCTGGACTCACCCGGCCCGTCCCTAGTCAAGCCACCAGCACAAGTAGCTTCAGGGTGAGTTGCTGATGCCCATCCTTTGGTTCATTCACTTTGTTTGTGCCTTGGCTTATGGGAACATGGCTGCCGCCGCCACAGGCTGTCCGCCGCCGTGGAGGGAGCTCTTGACTGCATCTCCGTTCATCGCTTCACCGCCTACCACTTCGCGTTTGCATCTAGGTGAGCATCGTCTCCTTAGGGGGGCGGGGAAGGGTTAGGATGGCCGGCGTGGCTGTCCTGTGCTAGCGCCGCCGTGCCAGTGCGTGTGGGTGTGGCCGGAGGACCCGCCCGTGGTAAAGAAGAATAGGGGGAGGGGCGTATTTGTAAAAGAGCTAACTATAGGAATAGTGTCGTGGATCTCAGGGTGATTCACTGGTAGGTCAAGGGGGTTTTCGCATAAGTAACCGGCACGCTCGGGCCTCCCCATCGCGGGCCATCACCGCGTGGTTGGGTCGTGCCCCGTGTGGGCCATGCCGATGGATCGTGCGTGCGCGCGCACTGCGCGTGCGTGGGCCAAGCCGTGATGGGCGGTTTCGCCCTTTTCTTTTCTAAGGAATTAGTTAATGCTTTTCTAATTTAAATTGTGAACTGATATTTGATAATTAATATAAAATTATGTAAGGGTCCTAAAATTGTAAAGTAAATTTTTTTAGGTTCCTAAATTCATGATCTATCTTTTAGTGTATTTAGTTCATATAGTTCTATGGTATCCTTAGGGTTACTTTATTTGTTTTAAAATGCTTGTTGTTATTATGATTAATTAGAAAATGAATTTTCGTGATGAAATGGTAGAAGTGCTAGCTCTAAAAATTTTACAGTAGACTCATGACATTATTAAGCACTCACTGTAATTTTTGTAGCCTTAGAATAGGTTGATAAATATGGTAGCTAGTACTCCTTGTTTTATTATATATATAGTAAATCAGTATTAAGAGTGAGAATGCCCTTAGTTGCTAAGTTAATACATGAAATGTTTTGTACTTTTTTAGTGGAAATGATAGGCAACTTAGCATCTTAGTCGGTAGAGCTAGCTTAGTAGCTTAGTAGATGTATTCTTATTTTAAGAGTTGCTGTTGCCGTATTATTAAGTGTTGCATCATCATTTCATGCATGTAGATAACGAGGTTGGTAGAGTTTATGCCTGTGGGCGAGCAGGAGTACGAGGAGGTCATCGAGGAATACAAGGAGGAGATTCCCGTATAGGAGGGAGCCCTAGAGCCATTAGCTACTGACTTTGTTGACACCCGCCTGCCCGAGGCAAGCCCCGATGCATAACCCTTATTTTGAGTGATCACTGAATATATATATGATGTGCATTTATGTTACAGGCATTTTATGGAAACTGCATGCATAGATATACCTACCTATGAGTCCTACTAGCATAGGACGAGTAGTTGCTATGCTCAGGATTTCGGTAGCGTGAGTAACCTACCGTTACTCACAATAGGTGATTATTATTATCACTCATGATAAAAATGGTGAAAGGAAAATGGTGATCGGGCATAGCTTGGTTACACTGTTTCCCTGTCTATGTCGGTTAAGGATCAACTATTGCATTGGGTTCTAGGAAAGTCACAGACTTATTATCCTGAACACATACTTGTGTATGGGCACATGAAAGGCTTGTTGCTCTCTTGTCGTGGGTTCTGACTCTTTCCGTACCGACTGATTGGAGGCGGGGATGGTGGAGGTCTAAGCACCGCACTAAGTATGGGGCTCAGGAGCGGGGGCTTAGACTCCAAGTTTGGATGAGGACCTAGACCTCATGACAGGAGAGTGATGGGTTGGTCCTACTTGTGCCTGGGGTACAAGCAGGGCTTGTGTCTCAGGGTACCTAGCTGGGCACATTGATTCGCGAATCGCCGGGTGATCTGGTACGGCTTGTCTACAGTCTAGCACCGTAGTAAGAACTGAAAGAGAAAAGGTGGTGAAATGGAACTGCTTGCTCAACTCTTGCTTGAAATTAGAACAGGTGCTTACATAGAATGGTTAGGCAATGAACTAATCATGACTGCTAATAATAAACATACATAAGGATTCACTATTAGTGTTGCTTTCCGCAAAAAGAAAACCAGCAAACCATAAAGCTTATCATATCCCTTGGAGTCGGGAAATTATTCCTACTAGTCGGATAAGTCTTGCGAGTACATTGTGTACTCAGGGTTTATTTACCCCTGTTGCAGGTGCAGCTTGAGGCGTAGCCGTTGTGTGAAGGATTTTTCTGGTGGGCACAGATGGATCCTTGTATATTATCGATAGATGTTTCTTTTCATTCCGCTGTTTAATTTCCGCACTCTGAACTTGGTATGTAATAATGTCTTTCTAAGAACTCTAGATGTATGAAATAGACTAAGTAATGTAAACTCGTTCTCATTATTGGATCCTGAGGAAAAAATGTGGATTATTCAGGCTCTCCCTTGGGGTGTGCTCGATGGAATTCGCCCGATGTAGCTCGCTCTCGGGGTGCTTAGTGTCTAGTGGAAGACAAGCGCCTCTGTAAGTGCGTTATTTCGGACGGTTCTACCACAGATGTGATATTGCTTGTCTCCAAGAAACAAAAAGGATTTTTTGATAATAACTTTATCAGAAATTTTTGCCCAAGTGGCTTCGATTCCTTTGCTTTCAAAGCTTCAGCTGGTGCTTTAGGAGGGATGTTGACAATTTCAAAAAGTGCATTGTTTAGTGGAACTGAAATTTTTCAAAATGAATATGCTTCATCAGTTGAATTCACCTCAAAGCTCAATAATGATTGTTGGGTTCTTACTAATATCTATGCCCCATGCACCCCAAATGGCAAGAGGAGCTTCTTGGAATGGTTTGGAAATATCCAAATGCCTCCTCACATTGACTGGTTAATTGTAGGTGATTTTAATTTGATCAGAAAACCAGAAGATAGAAACAGGGAGTGAGGGGATATCAATGAAATGTACCTGTTTAATGAAGCAATTAATGCCCTTGGAATTGTTGAACTGCCACTTCTGGGTAGACATTTTACATGGACCAACAAGCAGACACCACCACTGATCAAGAGACTAGACTGGTTTTTCTCCTCAAGTTCCTGGACCGTCAAGTATCCAAAGTCAGTAGTGAAATCCCTAGTCATGGAGACATCTGATCATTGGCCATGTATTGTTGAGATAGACACTAAAATTCCAAGAGGAAGAATCTTTAGGTTTGAAAATCATTGGCTGGATAGAGTGGATTTTATTCCTATTCTACTGCTGGGTTGGTCCCTAGAACAGGAAAATCCAGACCCAACAAAAGCTATCACTGCAAAATTTAAGAATCTTAGGAGGATGTTAAAATCATGGCAATAAAAAAATTCAAGTTTGGCTTCTTCCATTGCTAATGTCATGGCAGTCCTACACCTCCTAGATGTCATAGAATGCTTTAGAGATCTTTCTCTTTTGGAATGGATCTTCAGAGATATCATAAGCACCAAGCTCATTTCTCTCCTTAAACAGCAGAGAACTTTTTAGAAACAAAGAGGAAAGATAAACTAGGTAAAAGAAGGGGATGCTGGTACCAGACATTTTCACGCTCATGCCACCATCACTCATAGGAAAAATACCATCGCATCTGTTCAAGCCAATGATGATAGTGTGTTGACTCAACATGAGAAAAAGGCTAATCATTTTTGGGAGGCTTTCAAAGAAAGGCTGGGAAAGTCAGAATTCAGCGGTATGCTATTCAATCTAAACAATATTCTTAATAATACTAAAGACCTAAGGGGGTTGGAGACACCCTTTGATAAAATAGAGATTGATCAAGTGATTGCAGAACTCCCAAACAATAAATCCCCAAGCCCAAATGGTTTCAATAATGAATTTCTAAAAGGTTGTTTGCCTCTTATAGCAGATGGTTTCTATAGGCTTTGTCATGACTTTTGCAACAACATATGCCTGAGAAGCCTGAATTCTTCTTACATAACCCTGATTCCCAAGAAAGAAGGGCCAACCACTGCCTCAGATTATAGACCAATATCTTTGCTAAATTTTTCTCTTAAGCTCTTGACAAAGGTCCTAGCCAACATATTGCAAAAGGTAATAAAGAAATTGATTCACAGAAACCAATATGGCTTCATCAAGAGTAGAACAATTCAGGATTGTGTAGCTTGGGCCCTTGAGTGCTTACACCTTTGCCACAAGTCCAAGAGAAATATGATAATACTCAAGTTGGATTTTGAAAAGGCATTTGACAAGGTGGAACATGAAGCTATCATCCAAATCTTAACAGCAAAAGGCTATGGGGAAAGGTGGATCCAATGGATTAAAGATATCCTCTCCTCTAGGACTTCTTCTGTACTCCTAAATGGAGTACCTGGCAAAATAGTCCACTGTAGAAGAGGTGTAAGACAAGGGGACCCTCTCTCACCCCTTCTTTTTGTGCTAGTGTCTAACTATTATGACCGACGTGGGCTATTCACGCCGCAAGCCCGCTAGTGGCTAGGAGCCTAAAAGCCCATATTCATCTTGATTGCCATATTATTAGAATATTTATTAGAATATTTCCTATTTTATTTGAGAGACGTATAAATACTTGTAAACATTATTGAGATGGATCAACCAGAAACAATCTATTAGTTTCTTGGCTTCCCTCTGGGAGTCAGGAGTTTCCATCAAGCTCCAAGCCCTAGCCGCGCGAGCAGCAGTCACGACGCCGCCGTGCCGTCTTCCTCGTGCCCTCCAGCCTCGCCCCACGATAACCCACACCTAAAGCCTCCGATCCCTCTCCTGTAGGACTAGGGATTCTAATAGCTTGGTATCAGGGAACCTTGGTACGATGTCCACGCCTCCGCAGACCTCCGGCAGGTCTTCGCCGCTGGTGTCCACCGTGTCGCTTCCCGCCACGTCCTCCGAGATCTCGGAGTCCTCCGGCAGCGCGCTCACCCTGGCATCCTTGGCCGGTGTGGTCGACCATATCGGCCGCAACATGGACGTGCTCAGCCACAACATGGCCGCCATGCAGTAGTCCCTGGCGAGCCTCCTTCCGCCGCCTCCACCTCCTATGTCCTAACCGCCGCCTCCACCTCCCGCACCAACAACGTCGCCGCCAATCAGCTACCCCTCTGGCATGCTCCATAGCGGGACAGGGGTGCCCCTGCACATGCTGTGGTGGCCGACTTCTCTGTCTCCCATCCTGACATGGGCGATGATGGGAACGACACCGGGGCCGGTCTACACGACAGCCACCTCGCCCACGCCATCGGCAATGTCCACCTCCCTCGTGCCCTCGGCTCCAATCTCCGGGACCTTCTACGGCGGTACCAATGGGACACTGTTCTACGGCGGCACTCCTGGCCCTTCTGCGGCTGGGGGCGGCAACCACCTCGACGACGGCGTGCCCGTCGGCGCGCACGGCAGCGCCCATGCTCCACCGAAGTTCTACAAACTGGAGTTCGCATCCTATGATGGCGCCGTGGATCCGCTCAATTGGCTCAACCAATGCGAGCAGTTCTTCCACGGCCAGCGCACCCTTGCCTCGGATCGCACATGGCTGGCGTCCTACCACCTCCGTGGCGCTGCCTAGACTTGGTACTATGTGCTCGAATAGGATGAGGGCATGCCAGCGTGGGAGCGGTTCTGCAAGCTATGCCAACTCTGCTTCGGGCCTACAACGCTGGGCACACGCTTGGCGGAGCTTGCCCAGCTGCCTTTCACCTCCATGGTCCAGGACTACTCGGACCACTACAACGCCGTCCTCTGCCATGAACGGGAACTCAATGCCCACCAGAAGGCCTAGCTATATGTGGGCGGTCTCCTTGAGCATATCAAGTGCGATGTGGAGATGCACCATCTGCCTAACAAGCAGATGGCAATGTATTATGCGTCGGCCTACGAGCGTCGCACAACGGCTTTCCTCCCTACCCTACAGCAGCTACAGCAGCGGGGTGGCCATGGCCCACGAACCACGCCGGCGACACCGGCTGCCTCTGCCTCGGTCCAGCTGGCTGCCACAGCCGCTCCCAGCTAGCCACGGACCTTACGTCACTCACGCCGGCCGAACGGGTGGAACGGCGCCACCAAGGCCTTTGCTTCAATTGTGATGAGCCGTATGTGCGCGGCCATGTGTGCAAGCGGCTCTTCTGCCTCGAGACGACCGACTACATCGCCGACGCGTAGGAGGATGCAACCGCTGAGGACGGGCCCACAGCCGTCCACCCGGAGGAGCCGCCCGCCCAGGATGCCACAGTGAACTCGCTTGTGGTTTCCCTCCACGCTGTTGCAGGTATCCGGCCGCCGAATGCCATGCTATTGCCCATCATCATCAAGGGCGAGCGTTTTCTCGCCCTCCTCAACACTGGCTCCATGCACAACTTCATCCAAGGAGCCGCTGTGCGCCGCCTCAGTCTCTCCCCCGCGGGTGGCGAGCATCTACGTGTTACCGTCACCAACGGTGATCGCCTGGCGTGCGAGGGGATCGCACGCAACGTGCCTATCCGCATCAGGGACGAGGACTTCGCCATCACGTGTGTCGGCGTCAACTTGGGCGCCTTCGACTTCATCATCGGATTTGACTTCCTACGGACGCTGGGGCCCATGCTATGGGACTGCGAGGCCCTCACGCTGTCGTTCTGGCAGAACGGGCGATGCGTCACGTGGCAGGGCGTGTCCGGGCCAACGGCTCCCATGCAACAGCAGGCATTGGCCGTGGCCTCGGCTGACCCATGGCTGCCGCTACTGGACCACCTCCTCCTGCAGCACGACGACCTCTTCACCGAGCCCACGGGGCTCCCTCCGGTGCGACCATACGACCACCGCATCCACCTACTGCCAGGGACCATGCCAGTTGCGGTGCGCCCCTACCGCTACCCGCAACTATAGAAGGACGAGCTCGAGCACCAGTGTGTTGCCATGCTGGCCCAGGGTATCATCCAGCCTAGCACCTCTCCATTCTCCGCGCTAGTCCTTTTGGTCTAGAAGGCGGGCAGCTCATGGCGCTTCTGCATTGACTACCGCGCCCTCAACGCCAAGACCTCCAAAGATAAATTTCCGATTCCTATGGTGGACGAGCTCTTGGATGAGCTCCATGGGGCCTGTTTCTTCACCAAGCTCGACCTTCGTTCGGGGTACCACCAGGTGTGCATGCACCCTGACAACATCGCCAAGACATCCTTCCGCACTCACCACGACCACTTCGAGTTCCTGGTCATGCCGTTTGGGCTCTCCAACGCCCCAGCAACCTTCCAAGCCCTGATGAACGACGTCCTCCGGCCCTACCTATGGAAGTTTGTCCTCGTATTTTTTGATGATATATTAATCTACAGTTCATCGTGGGCCAAGCACTTGCAGCATGTCAACATCGTCCTCAACGCGCTGCGGGCGCATCACCTCCACTTGAAACGCTCCAAGTGCTCCTTTGGGGCATCCTCGGTGGCCTACCTAGGCCACGTGATCTCTACGAGCGGTGTTGCCATGGACGATGACAAGATCGCTGCCGTGGCCACGTGGCCATCTCCGACCTCTACCCACGGCCTGCGGGGCTTCCTGGGCCTCGCCGGCTACTACCGGAAGTTCATTCGGGACTTTGGCGTCATCGCCGCTCCACTCACGCGTCTCTTGCGACGAGACGTGTTTGTGTGGGACGACAATGCATCGGCAGCATTCGAGGCACTCAAACGTGCCTTGACCACAGGTCCTGTTCTTCAGATGCCGGACTTCACCAAGCCCTTTGTGGTTGACTGTGATGCGTCGGGTGCGGGGTTTGGTGCCGTCCTTCACCAGGGCGCTGGACCCATCGCCTACTTCAGCCGGCCATTTTCTGCCCGCCACTTAAAATTGGCGGCGTACGAGCGGGAGTTGATCGGCCTGGTCTAGGCCGTACGTCACTGGCGGCCGTACTTGTGGGGCCGCCAGTTCCTGGTTCGTACTGACCACTACAGCCTCAAATTTTTGCTTGACCAACGCTTGTCCACCGTTCCGCAGCACTAGTGGCTCATTAAACTTTTTGGCTTCGATTTCTCTGTGGAGTACCGCCCGGGCCGCCTCAATACTATGGCGGACGCACTGTCCCGCCGAGATGCTGAGGCTAGGGCGCCTGCAGACCAGGAGGGTGCGTCTGCAGCCGCCCTGGCTCTATCGGGGCCTTCCTTTGCGCTCCTGGACGACATCAGGCGGGGGCAGGAGGCCACGCCCGACGGCCAGCAGCTGCTGGCTCAGCACTGCACCGGCGAGCTTGAGGCACCGTGGCGCCTCATCGACGGGCTCCTGCTCCATGGCTCCCGTGTCTTCGTGGTGGACCATGGGGACCTGCGCCACCAAGTGCTCCTCCTGGCGCACTCGGCTGGCCATGAGGGCGTCCAAAAGACGCTCCATCGACTCCGCACCGACTTCTACATTCCGCAGGACTAGATGCTGGTGCAGGATTGGGTGCGTGCTTGCACGACCTGCCAGCATAACAAGACGGAGACGACGCGCCCTGCGGGGCTGTTGCAGCCTCTCGAGGTGCCGACCCAAGTCTGGGCCGACATCTCGATGGACTTCATTGAGGGGCTGCCGAAGGTCACGGGCAAGTCGGTCATTCTGACAGTGGTGGACCGTTTCTCCAAGTACGCGCATTTCATCACGCTCGGCCACCCCTACACGGCCACGTCGGTCGCCCGCACCTTTTTCGACGGGATTGTTCGCCTGCACGGGTTCCCGTCATCCATCGTCAGCGACCGGGACCCCGTCTTCACCGGCCATGTGTGGCGGGATCTCTTCACGATGGCAGGTGTCAAGCTCCGTATGAGTATGGTGTTCCACCCCCAGACGGATGGCCAGTCGGAGGTGGTCAACAAGGTGATTGCTATGTATCTTCGGTGTGTCACAGGTGATCGGCCGTGAGCTTGGGTGGATTGGTTGGCGTGGGCGGAGTATTGCTATAATACTTCGTTTCACACCGCCCTGCGCGCCACTCCGTTTGAGGTGGTCTATGGCCGCCCGCCTCCGCCGTTGCTACCCTACACGCCCGGCATGGCTCGGACGGAGGCTGTTGACGGCCTCTTGCGCTCACGGGATGAGGTCCTGGCTGAGGTGCGTCAACGACTTCTTCAGGCATAGGAGCTTGCTCGGAAGTACTACGACGCCGGCCATCGCGATCTGGAGCTGCAGGTTGGTGACTGGGTGTGGCTCCACCTCCTTCACCGCGCCACCCAGTCGCTGGCACCACAGGCCAAGGGCAAGTTGGGGCCGCGCTATGCTGGTCCTTTCCGTGTCCTCGAGCGTATTGGCAAGGTGGCTTATCGGCTAGAGCTACCGGAGGGCTCTCATCTCCACGATGTGTTTCATGTCAGCCTTCTGAAGCGACACCGCGACCACGGGGACCTGCCCATGGTGCCTGGATGGCTGCCCCCTGTGCTGGACGGTCGGCGCACTCCGGCACCGGCCAAGGCCCTGCGTGCCCAGCTGCGCCGTGGCATCTGGCGGGTGCTGGTGCAGTGGCAAGGACTTCCCAAAGAGGAGGCGACATGGGAGCTGCTGGACGATCTTCGTGTCTCCTACCCAGAATTTCAGCTCGAGGACGAGCTGTTTCAGCAGGCGGGGAGAGATGTTATGACCGGCGTGGGCTATTCACGCCGCAAGCCCGCTAGTGGCTAGGAGCCTAAAAGCCCATATTCATCTTGATTGCCATATTATTAGAATATTTATTAGAATATTTCCTATTTTATTTGAGAGACGTATAAATACTTGTAAACATTATTGAGATGGATCAAGCAGAAACAATCTATTAGTTTCTCGGCTTCCCTCTGGGAGTCGGGAGTTTCCACCGAGCTCCAAGCCCTAGTCGCGCGAGCTGCAGTCACGGCGCCGCCGCGCCGTCTTCCTCGTGCCCTCCAGCCTCGCCCCGCGATAACCCACACCTACAGCCTCCGATCCCTCTCCCGTAGGACTAGGGATTCTAACACTGACCTACTGCAGTCAATTCTCAACAAGGCAAAAGACTCAAATCTTCTAAATCTCCCTTTACCTCTAAGACACTCTCCTAAAATTCCAATAATCCAATATGCTAATGATACTTTAATAGTAATGGAGGCTTATAGTAGGCAATTGATCACCTTGAAAGCCATTCTTCATTCATTTGGAGAGTCCACAGGTCTGAAGGTAAACTATAGTAAATCTGTCATGGTACCAATAAATATTTTTGAGGAAAGACTTGATCACCTTGCAAGAACCTTCAACTTTGAAAAGGGATAGTTGCCTTTCACCTACCTTGGATTGCCCCTTAGCTTGACAAAGCCCAGAGTAATTGATTTCTCCCCCCTAGTAAACAGATGTGAGAGAAGATTGGCAGCCACCTCATCCTTTCTAAACCAGGCAGGTAGACTGAAATTAACAAACTCTGTGTTTTCAGCTTTTCCAACATTCTGCATGGGAACTTTTGCCATCCATAACACAGTCATTAATCAGATAGATAAATTCAGAAAACACTATCTTTGGAGGGGAGCTGATATAAATGCACAACAGAGACCAAAGGCTGCTTGGACAAGTGTTTGTAGATCAAAGGAAGAAGGAGGTTTGGGGGTTTTAAATTTAAAAACACAGAATGAAGCTCTATTGCTCAAGCACCTTTTCAAATTCTTCAACAAGGAAGACATTCCATGGGTTTCTCTGGTTTGGGAAAGCTACTATAGCTCTGGAATCCTGCCACCACAATCAAAAAAAGGGCTCTTTTTGGTGGAGGGATATCTTAAAGCTGCTGGACAAGTTCAAGGGATTGGCCATGCCGAATGTGAAAAATGGAGGCTCATGCTATCTTTGGTCAGATCTTTGGAACAACAAGGTGCCTATGCAAGCCTACCCTGAGTTGTTCTCTTTTGCAAAATCTAAAACAATCACTCTAGCAGCTGGAAAGGATTATCCAGATTTGCTATCACTTTTTCACCTTCCGTTATCAAATCAAGCTTATGCACAACTAGCTCAGATATCCAAATTTTGACCCTAACCGAAGAACCAGACGTTTGGACCTGCATATGGCAATCAGGTTACAGGCACCTCAGTGGTCATGCTGTAGTTCATCCTGCTTTTAAGAGAATTTGGAAGCTCTTGTCAGAGCAAATACAAGGTCTTCAGTTGGCTAATGCTAAAAGACAGATTAAGCACCAGGGAGCTCTTAAGAAGGAAAAATATGGAGCTTCAGGACTACAATTGCATCTTATGCAATGGGTTGATTGAGGAATCTCTGTGTCATCTTTTCATCCACTGTCCTTTTGCAACTTCCTGTTGGAATTGATTGCAGGTTCAAACAGATCAGCAGATGGATTTTCTTCTTAATATAGAGTTGTTCAGAAGGCAGCTCCAAGTGCCTTTCTTCACAGAGATTATAATAATCATGTGTTGGACAATTTGGAAGGCAAGAAATGGACTGATTTTCAACCAAATCCAACCTTCAATTCAAGCATCCAAGAGAGAGTTCAAAGAAATTCTTTCCCTCGATAGAATTATGGTTAAACAATCTAGTCTAATTTCTCTCGCTTGGTTGATCTTTTTTCTTCTTTTTTTTCTTGAACTCTCCCTTTCTCTCTGTATCTACTTGTTTTAAAATTTTTTAATAAAATTCAGTAGGGGCAAGCCCCTCCTGTTCCCCTAAATAAAATAGTAGAAGAGATAAAAAAAAGAGAGAGAAATAGAGGAAATGGTAACCAAATCAAAAGGCACATGTTTTCGCTGGCATATTTGAGAAACCAATGTTTGGGATAGCAAAGCTGCGTTTCTCAATCTATCAGAAACTTTTGTATTTGTATGGACATGCACAAAGTGCAACGCTTTCGTGCGATGCTTCCTCGTGAGTGCAAGTACCTAAGCTACCAGTGCCAAAAGACGTGTGATCACTGTTTCAGGTACGGTTTGTGAATTACTGCGTTGGGCGAACTTCAGTGAAATCGACGGCGGCCGAGACGTGCACAACTAAGCCGGGGCTACTGTTTTGTTCGGTGCGGATGAGCTGCTCGTGGCGCAGGAGCCTGCTCGTGGCACGCTACGGAGAGCAGTAGTTAGCTGCACGCCGTGCGCGCAGGTGTGAGCCCGATGCGTGCAAGAAGCCACTCTCACCTTTCGTTTCTGCGAGGTGCTGCGGCGCTGCAGTTGCCGCGCGGGGCCGCCGGCGCCGGTAGAGGTCGCCGTCCTGGGGGGTGGGGTGATCGATGTTGGCTTCCTGCCGATGGCGTTCACCAGTCGTCAGATATTTTACCCCTGTCCCTCTCAGTCTCAGGTCCAGCAGGCAGAACTAGTGAGATGTGAGAACAGCAGCCAGAACTAGTGGGACGTGGGAATTTGTCAGGCACGGGTTGCTGCCGCCGCTTTTTACTTCTTCCCCATGTGGTCAAAGCTCGCGAACAAAAAGCCCCATCCATTGCTGCAGACATGTCTTGTATCTAAAATATCTCTGAATATATTTTGGGATCAAAGATCCGAATACTGCTTTTGCCCAGGAGGCAGGTTAGCAACCTGCTCTCTCCTACTAGAAAGAAAGTCGTTATAAGACACGTGGAAGTTAAATTTTTGTAACTTTAACTATATTTATAGAAAATATGTGCAACATTTATATCTTCAAATAAGTTTATTATAAAAGTTTATTCAATGATCTACTTAATGATATTAATTATATATTATATATTATTAATATTAATATTCTTTTATACATAATTGGGCCATGTTTAGTTGGAGGCCGGATTCGGCGCTAACTGTAGCTACACGGTAGCGTTTTGTTTTTATTTGGTAATAATTGTTCAATCGTTGACTAATTAGACTCAAAACGTTCGTCTCGTAAAGTACAACTAAACTGTGCAATTAGTTTTTGATTTCGTCAATATTTAGTACTCCATACATGTACCGCAAGTTTGATGTGACGGGGAATCTTCTTTTTGCATAGTGCCAAATTCAGGAAATCTGGCGAACTAAACATGGCATTGGTCAAAGTTGGAAAAAGTTGACTTCTCGGAAAGCGGGAACGACTTCTATTCTGGTACAGAGCGAGTATGAGCTTATACCCTTTAAAAAAAACTATGGGCTTATATGTTCAGAATTGCTATTCTTTCTATAGATACCATAGGCTCATGCATCATTATTCTGTTTTGCATGAAGACCCAATATAAATTGAAGCCTTTGGCAGAATGACGATAGTTGACTTGCCAAACAGTAGAGCATCATCTCGCGGTCTCCAGATGGAGATAGATTTATATTGAAAACAAAAAAAAGATGTTCCAACTTGTACAGCAAGTGTTACTTGTAGGCTTGTAGCCAACTTGGTAATAAAATGTTCAGTATAAAGAACAATGATAACATGGGCCTATGGCAAAGAATACCTCGGAGGCCCATAAACATAAGCCCATACAGTAGCTTGGTAACCTTAGTCCTGAGCAAGACTAGTCAGGAATCAGGATGCAGAGGTACCTCACATCCACCGCTGGAAAACAGAAAATCACGTAGAGAAGTATAGTTAGGCTCTGTTCGATGTAGATATTGAACTAGAGGAATTAAATTGAATGGCAACACCAATACAACCCTGAAAACGAGAATAGGTTCAATACCAAATATATTCGCGGTGTTCGCTCCAGAATAAAGCCAAGGCCGCTGTGTTTTTTTAGCTTAGTCTACATTGTTTTGTAGCACTTAACTTTTCTGCTCCCTTCTCCTTTGAGTTCTTCCGATTGTTCCGCCCCTGCTATCTGCGCAGCTGCCTTCTGTTTACACCAGAATTTGGAAGGAGAGTTATAGGGGTTCGGAAGCTCCCGAAAATCATGTCATCATCAAGGAATCAGCTGCGTGGAGATCGGAACTAGTTGATTCGGATGCACTAGAGTCAGCTTTCTTCAGATAGCGCCAGCAGATGACGACAGAGGCTACGATCGGCGCCGGGACGAGACATACTGGACTCTACAAAAAGGGAAAGATTAGAGTCCAAGTTATCTTAAATTAGGAATATTTTCATTATACCAAAGATTGTATTGAGTCGTTGAAAGTGCATTTGCCCCCTATGTGGGTTTTGGTGTATTGATGACATCCAAATTAGGGACTAATGTGATCTTAATGAGATATGTTGCAGCTATTAGTCCCATGAAAGATTCAAAGAGTTGATAAAGATGAAATGGTATCCCTCAATTCTTGAAGTTGTAAAGGCGGACGAATTCAAAACGATCTCCAAAGGTTTTAATTTTGTTTTTGAGTTTAGGATCCGCCGCACTATAAAGAGGGATGCAAGTTTAGTTGGTCTGAGGAAGATAGAGTGCTCAAGCATTTAAATAAAATCAAAAGAGTGTCACTCTAGCACTTCACGAGCACATAGAATAATTTTCTGTGACTTTCGGTGTCGGAAGTCCCGACCTAAGCCAGGAGTCCCGGCACCTGTCCTTCTGACTGCTCGCTGTCTGTGCACGTCGGAAGTCCCGACGTTCGCCGGGAGTTCCGACCGTCGGAAGTCCCGACGTTCGCCGGGAGTTCCGACACTGACCTGACCCAAGCCGGGAGTCCCGGCCTCAGCAGTGCTGGCTGTTTGATTAACTGTGCTCGTCGGAAGTCCCGACGATCGTCGGGAGTTCCGACCGTCGGAAGTCCCGACGTTTGCCGGGAGTTCCGACACTGACTTTCACCCGTGGACTTCTGACTCGTTGTGAACAGTGTTTTCTGTTGTAGTCGGAACTCCCGGGATCTGCGTCGGGACTTTCGACGTAGATCTGAATGGGTGGATTTTCTCTTGGAGTATAAATACTCCTCTCTTCACTTCTAACCGTTATGGACTCATTTTCACAGTTGACTCACTTCATGCTGAACAGCTCCCAAGCAACACAAGCACCCCTCTCCTTCCTCCCCTGCTCTCATCTTCGATTCCCTTAGGTTTTGAGTGAAAGGAGAGTGGATTAAGTGAGAGCATCACTTTGGAAAGCTTGAGCACTTGATTTCTTCGTCAAGCTGGTTGATTTTGCGTCTATTACTCTTGGGGCTTTGCCCCTAGCCGGCTAGGCGTTGCCCTAGAGCTTCCATCTTGTGGAAGAGCCTTGGGAAGTTTGTATCACCCTTCGATTTCTTAGTGGAAAGCTCAAGTGACCTTTGTGGTCGCTTTGAGAGAGGCAAGGAGGTGGAAAAGACTCCGACCTTAGTGGTCACCTCAACAACGAGGACGTAGGAGCTCCTTTGTGGGGTTGCCGAACCTCGGAATAAATCCTTGTGTCCCGCGTGCTTGTTGTTGTTGTGATTGTTTGAGAGTACTTGTATGTGTTTGTCTCTTTGTCTCCAAAATCTCCATTTTAGGGTTTGGACTCGATCTACGGTTTGGAGGCATTACAGCGTCAAGGGAGTGACCCAACATCTTCACCAAACCACTAGGAAGTGAGGTTGTAAGTTTATTTATCCGCAAAGTTAAATTTGGCACTGCTTTTGTAGTTCACGTAGGCGTCGGAACTGCTGACGTTTGCGTCGGAACTTCTGACAACGTCGGGAGTTCCGACCCAAACATCGGGACTTCCGACAGTGGCTGACAGATTTGAACTTAGCATTTGCAGTAAATTTTTAGATACGCCTATTCACCCCCCCTCTAGGCATTGTTAGATCCTTTCAGTCGTACTCGAGTAAGGTTCATGTTTAGACTCCGGGTATAAATACCAAACCCTGGCTATTGTAAAGACATCAATCAATCAAATACAAAGTCAATTACTTTTTTTGGCTCCAGCCACCCCTTAGGAGTAGGAGTAGAGTAGATCTCGGCGAGTTCTTCAGCGAGTACGGCTGCATCGATCCGGTCAACCTCCACTGCTTGTCTGTAAGTACCATCATGGTTGATACCTCTGTTCGTATGGCTACATCGATCCGGTCGACCCCCACTGCGACTCTGGTATAGGCTAGTTATCGATTCTTGTCTAATTCAAGTATGGCCTGTGTGATTCTGCCTCACACCCCACTGCTTGAATTAGATCAAGGTCAAGTTATCGGGTCTACCTTAGTATGGCTGTCTTTGGTAGATTCATTAAGTTACCGATATTGCTTATTGCTTTCATTGTTTATCTAATTACAGCAATATCACTCTGCCCGATTGAGATTGATCTGGATCGGCCTTATATCTTGTTTAACTCATCGTTTGCTAATCTAAAACTGATCTAATCTACATCTTAAGCGACGAGTTATGTTTTTATCGGTTGTTTTGCGTCAATCTTAATCGTGCATAGTATGCGGTTAAGGCATGTCTGATCTTGAGTAGATCTATTAGTTAATGAAAACCGTTCCATGGCCCATCATCATGGCCTGTGGGATTCTGCCTCTCACCCTAGTCTTGGCACCGTGGAGTGGGGATCGTTAGTTAGTAGACCTATTCCTGAGAAGGCATGACCTTAACTGTGCGCTATGCCTGAATCGGCTGTTTAGCCGACATCGAATGCTTTCACGAACAGTTCACATTACGAGATCATTGAAGTAGAGATAAGTTGAAAAATGTGTTAGCCCCATGATCTTGTTATGGTATTACGGCCTGTATGATTCTGCCTCATGCCCCACTGATATTAGTAATGAGTTAGGGTCGTCGAGTCTATTGTTGTTTCTACGTCCTGCATGATTCTACCTCATGCCCCACTGGCCATGGCGATAGATGAGATCTAACATGTTCATTAGATTTACCTTTATTAAATGGTTAAGAAGTGTTGAGTTGTTTCTTTAAATAAAAGGAGTTCGGTTACTTATAATCATTGGCTCAGTATAAACCAATCATCATTGATATCTTATTGCCATTGATTAATATTTGCTTAAACAACATTTATCCTGAATGATAACCGATCCTTCTTATACAACCCCACGAGCTTTAATCGATTCATTCTTGTGAGCATGCTGGGATCGGCTATTTAGTCGATTTCCTCTCATATCGGCTCTCAAAGCCATACATTCGGGACTGTCTGGCAACACCGGCACGTTTCGCCCTTAATTACTGATAAGCTTTCTCTCCTTGTCAATTGCAGGGTCAAATTGACTGGCACGTCTCGAGAGGATTGCGTAGGATCGACCACCCTTGCGCTGAAGCCAGGCGGATCTGCTCCATTGAGCAGACCCTTCCGGCTTGCTTCGTGTGTCCTCGGCACGGAGGCGAAAATTCTATGTCGACACACGTTTCTGGCACGCCCGATGGGATACCACAATCGTCATGGCGGGTCACAACAACGACAACATCCTTATGGTACACTATGAAGACCTACCTGATGAGGATAAGGATACCATTAGCAAGGCTATAGAAGAATTTCAGAAGAAGTGTTTGTTGTCCTACACCAAAACACGTGACAACACAATTATTCAGAAATTTCCACTACCAAGGGTTCTACTACACGGGCAGACAGATACAATTAAGGCTGAAGACAAGTGTTTCTTTACAGAAGCCATAGACAAAGCTGTTTGTGATGCCATATCAAGCCGCAATGAAGCTTTTGTTGACGCGTTTCACAACGCCATGAAAGAGGCGATTCATGGGATTCTAGTTGGTCAGGTTGGATCGACTTATTACAACATTCTAGATCTAGTTGGTCAGGTTGCATTTGTGATTAGAAATCTTAGAAAGTTTATGAAGAAGAAAAGCAATCGGAAGACCTATGGTGATGGTAAGAGAAGGTTCAAAAAGAGATTTTGCTATGGATGTGGTCAAGTTGGTCACTTCATAGCCGATTGTCCTAATGAGAAAAAGAAGCACAAGCATGACAAGGATGAAGATAAGAAGAACAAAGGCAAGAAGAGAGGTGAAGCTCATATTGGGGAAGAATGGGAGTCAAGTGATAGTAACTCAAGTGATGATGAGAAGAAGAAGAAGGGAGCCGCAAACATCGCCATCCACCACTCTTCTTCACCGACCATGATCTTCCCCTACTCAACTTCACCACCAAAGCTCTTCGCCAACCTATCTTCACCACCGAGGCTCTTCTCCAACCTCATCGACAACGACTACTACACTCCAACTTGTCTCATGGCAAAAGGGGAGAAGGTACATACTACACCCGTTTCCTCTAGTGATGAGTATGATAGTTGTGATGATAACATAGAAGAAATTGAAGCAACCATGATAAAGAAATTTGGTAAAAAGGCATTCACTAAAATAAAAATGCTAATGAAGAAATTAGAGAAGAGGGATAGATGCTTAGAGTTGCAAGGAGATATAATTACTCAAGAGAGAGAGAAAAACCTTGCACTTGAAGCATCTATCGCCGAGGAAAAGGTGAAGGTTGAGAAGTTAACCGTTGAATTGTCTTTAGCCAATGACTCAATTGGGAAATTGACTAAGGAACATTCCTTGGTTAATGATCAAATAGCTAGCCTTAAGAATGAAAAGAGTATAGCTCAAGAAAGCCTCACAAGCTTGAAAGAAAAATATCAAAATCTTGAGCTAAACTATAGTACTCTTTGGGCTAGCACTTCAACTTCTCCTAAGGCAACCGAAGTCTCTAATGTCTCCACTAGTGATGGTTATAAAAGATGCTATAAAATTGATGTAAATGCATATGCAACTAACCTTGTTGAGTTAGAGAAGAAAAACAAGGAGATTCATAGGTTGGAGATGATATTGAAGAATGGGTGTAAGTGTCAAGAGCAATCTAACAAGACTATATACAAGTCATCAAGGCACCCATCAATCAAGGAAGGCATTGGCTACAATAGGTATGATGGAAAGGCAAATGGAAGGAATATAATAAATGGTGTGCCTTGTGTGAAGTTCAACAAGGGCGTTGCTCTTGATGAGCTTATATGCAAGGCAAACAACAAGGTATACATTCCAAAGATTCAACCTACAAATACCAAGACAATCAAGACAAAGCAATCCGATGTCCTCAAGCCACAAGCACCACTTCCACGGTGCTATGCTAGTGACTATATGTGTTGTTGGGGCAAGGATGGCAAGATTGTGGTTAAGTATGTTGGTGCCCAAAAGAGAAAGGAAATTATGAGGAGTGTTTGGGTGCCCAAGTTTTATGTGACTAACCCCTTAGGACCCAAATCTTTTTGGGTACCTAAAACAAAAGCATAATTTGTTTTTGTAGGAATATTCCTCCGGTGGAACAAGTTGGGTGTTGGATAGTGGATGCACCAATCATATGACCGGAGAGAAGGACATGTTCACATCATTTCAACCAAGTCATGATCAAAGTGGAAATATTGTGTTTGGTGACAATGGAAAAGGTGAAGTACTCGGTTTGGGTAAAATTGCAATATCAAATGATAATTCCATTTCCAATGTCTTACTTGTGAATTCATTGAGATACAATTTGTTGTCCGTTTCACAACTTTGTGAGATGGGTTACAATTGTCTCTTTACGGATAAGGGTGTGGAAGTCTATAGAAGGGAGGATTCCTCTATTGCATTTACGGGTCATTTAAAGGGGAAACTCTATCTAGTTGATTTCACATCAAATAGAGTAAATCCCGAGACTTGTTTAATGGCAAAATCTAGCATGGGTTGGTTATGGCATCGCCGACTTGCCCATGTTGGGATGAGGAACTTGGCCAAACTTCAAAAAGGCGAACACATCCTTGGACTAACAAATGTTTCTTTTGAGAAAGATAGGATTTGTAGCGCATGCCAAGCGGGAAAACAAGTTGGAGCTAAACATCCCGTCAAGAATGTTGTGACAACCGAAAGGCCATTGGAGTTGCTTCACATGGACATATTTGGACCCGTCGCTTATATAAGCATTGGTGGTAACAAATATGGCTTTGTAATTGTTGATGATTATTCTCGTTTCACTTGGGTATTCTTTTTGCGTGAAAAGAGTGAAGTCCAAGGAATCTTCAAGAAGTTTGCTAAAAGAGCCCAAAATGAGTTTGATGTCAAAATCAAGAGAGTTAGAAGTGACAACGGGATGGAGTTCAAGAACACTAACATTGAAGAGTTTCTTGATGTAGAAGGAGTCAAGCATGAGTTTTCGGTTCCATACACTCCACAACAAAATGGTGTTGTGGAGAGGAAGAACCGAACACTCATAGAAGCCGCAAGAGCAATGTTGGATGAGTACAAGACCCCAACTAATTATTGGGCGGAAGCGGTCAACACGGCATGTCATGCCATCAACCGCTTATATCTTCACAAGATAAGAGAAAAGACCGCCTACGAACTTCTAACCGGTAAAAAGCCTAAGGTGCACTACTTTAGAGTTTTTGGATCCAAGTGTTTCATAGTTAACAAGAAATCCAAAAGTTCTAAGTTTGCACCAAAGGTTGATGAAGGTTTCATGCTTGGTTATGGTACTAACGAACATGGATATCGTGTTTTCAATAAAACCACCGGTTTGATTGAAATTGCGGTAGACGTGACTTTTGATGAAACCGATGGCTCTCAAAAGGAGCAAGTCAATGTTGAGAATGTAGGTAATGAGGAAGCCCCACATGAAGCAATCAAGAAGCTTGCTATTGGTGAAGTGAAGCCCGTTGAAGACGAAGATGAAGACCATGTTGTGCGTAATGATCTTGATCCAACCATTCATCATGTTTCATCAAATGAACATGGTGAAGCCTCCACAACAAGAAACAATCAAGATGGGAGATCAAATGAAGCACAAGGTCAATCTCATGAAGATGGTGTCAACAATGAGCGAGCTCAAACACAACTCAACAATGAAGAAAGAAGTGAAGTCAACCCTTCGCAAGCTCATGATTGTGATCCTCCAATCAATCATGACTGTGATGATGATGATGGCCCTAT
Source organism: Miscanthus floridulus (assembly GCF_019320115.1). Taxonomy (NCBI): domain Eukaryota; kingdom Viridiplantae; phylum Streptophyta; class Magnoliopsida; order Poales; family Poaceae; genus Miscanthus; species Miscanthus floridulus. The sequence continues at coordinate 195,188,336 of NC_089587.1, forward strand.
CCAAAGATCAACTCAAGTGCCACATCCAAGAGTGCATCAATCCATTCAACGGGATCATCCCGTTGATAACATATTGGGGAGCATTCGACGAGGGGTAACTACACGTTCCCGTTTAGCAAGTTTTTGTGAATATTACTCGTTTGTTTCTCCTTTGGAACCTCGTAGAGTGGAAGAGGCACTTGATGATCCGGATTGGATGATAGCCATGCAAGAGGAGTTAAATAACTTCACTCGGAATGAAGTCTGGTCCTTGGTGGAAAGACCCAAGCAAAATGTGATTGGAACCAAGTGGGTTTTCCGCAACAAGCAAGATGAGCATGGCGTGGTAACAAGGAACAAGGCAAGGTTGGTGGCTCAAGGATTCACTCAAATTGAAGGCTTGGATTTTGGGGAGACCTATGCACCGGTGGCTAGGCTAGAATCAATTTGTATTCTACTTGCCTATGCCGCCCATCATGATTTCAAGTTATATCAAATGGACGTGAAGAGTGCATTTCTCAATGGCCCCCTATCCGAGTTGGTGTATGTGGAGCAACCACTGGGCTTTGAAGACCCCAAGTATCCAAACCACATCTACAAGCTCGACAAGGCGCTCTATGGGCTCAAACAAGCCCCTAGAGCTTGGTATGATTGTTTAATGGATTTCCTACTCAAACAAGGTTTTGAGATAGGAAAGGCCGATGCTACTTTGTTTACTTAGAAAGTCAATAATGATATCTTTGTATGCCAAATATATGTCGATGACATAATATTTGGTAGTACTAATGTGGCTTTTTGTGAGGAATTTAGTAGGATTATGACAAATAGGTTCGAGATGTCCATGATGGGAGAGTTGAAGTTCTTTCTTGGATTTCAAATCAAGCAACTCAAGGATGGCACGTTCATAAGTCAAACCAAGTACACCAATGACATGTTGAACAAGTTTAACTTGGACAAGGCCAAGCCCATCAAGACACCCATGCCAACCAATGGACATATTGATCTTGATCAAGGAGGAAAGGACGTCGATCAAAAGGTATATCATTCCATGATTGAATCACTCCTTTACCTTTGTGCATCTAGGCCCGATATTATGCTTAGCGTGTGCATGTGTGCAAGATTTCAAGCTAATCCGAAAGAATGTCATTTGATGGCCGTTAAGAGAATTTTTCGGTATTTAGTGCACACTCCTAATCTTGGCTTGTGGTATCCTAAGGGCTCCACTTTTGAGTTACTTGGCTATTCCGATTCGGATTATGCCGGTTGCAAAGTAACCCGAAAGAGTACTACCGGAACTTGCCAATTTATTGGTCGTTCCTTGGTGTCTTGGAGCTCTAAGAAGCAAAATTCCGTTGCTTTGTCCACCACCGAAGCCGAGTATGTGGCGGCCGGCGCTTGCTGTGCCCAACTACTTTGGATGAAGCAAACACTAAAGGACTTTGGATGTGAGTTAAACAAGATTCCACTTTTGTGTGACAACGAGAGTGCCATTAAGTTGGCAAACAACCCCGTAAACCACTCTCGAACAAAGCACATAGACATCCGGCATCATTTTCTGAGAGACGACGAAGCCAAAGGAGATATCGCCATTCATCATGTGAGCACCGAAAAACAATTAGCCGATATCTTCACAAAGCCCCTAGATGAGTCAAGATTTTGTGCTTTGAGGAGTGAACTAAATATCATTGATTCTCGTAACGTGGCTTGATCCCTTGCACACAAATTTTGTTTGATCTAGTTAGGAGAAAAGGATTGTGAAAACATTGTGTGCCACTTTCAAAAACTACTTTGTAATTTTCATGAGTGACTATTGTTTTGTATTGGATGAATGAAATCTAGTCACCTATGAAAAAATGTGTGTCCATCATATTGTTGCCCCACATGGCAGAGCGAGTGCAGGTTAAGGTGTTTTTCTGTTTCCCTACGTCGGAAGTCCCGACATTCGTCGGAAGTCCCGACGGCCGGGAGTCCCGGCTCGCGTCGGAAGTCCCGACCGCCGGAAGTCCCGACGTACGCCGGGAGTTCCGACGCAGATCTGACTGCGCCGATCCATTACCCAACTCCCTTTGAACCGGCCCCGTCCTATTTTTTTACTACAGTTTGGTTTTCCTCCCTCCTCTCAACGCCGTCGCCGCCTCTGCCCCATCGCACCCTCCCCTCCCTCCGCCGCCCTACCTCGCCCTCCAGCCTCCTTCCTTCCTCCACCGCCGCCGGAGGTCTTGCCGGTAGTGCTGACCGCCCTCCCCCCTCCCTTCCACCGCCCGTGCCCTCGTTTTCTTCGGTTTGTGGTGTTTGTGTCGTTGGTGTGGAAGTGATTCCATTGGTGGAGGAGACTGTGCCCGTGGATTTGTTCGTCGACGACTGCGATTCGTTTCTTTTCATCTCCTCCGTTCTCGTTTCAAGGTACTACCATGGTGTTCTAACCCTAAATCCAATGTACCTTTTGTTTTGCCTCTATACTTTCTTCCTCTCTACTCCTCTATCTCCCTTGTTTGTGTGTGTGTTGTGATTTGAAGCCCCATGAATGAGGTGGTCATTTTGGGCGTCGGAGGTCCCGGCGGCCGTCGGAGGTTCTGACCGTCGGTACTCCCGACGTCTGGCTGGAACTCCCGACCCTAGAATGCCCTCTCCATTCATGTTTCTTCACTTCTCGATGCTCATTCACGTCTCCTTGTATTATTTCTTAGTTCCACTTTGTATTCTTCACAGTCATGGAAGGCGGTAGCAGTCCCTCGTGCCATCGGGAAAAGCGTTCAAAGAAGACTCAAGATCGTGCCGCTGTTCCCAAGCCGCCTGGCCGCACCAAGGCGTCTTACTCGCGTGGTGGTGCTAGTGTTTCCCGTGGCCGTGGCCGTGGTGACCAGGGGACATCGGCTGCCGCTCCTCCTCCTGTTGCTGCCCCTCCTCCTGCTCCTGCTCCTGTTGGGGCTAAGCCGATGGTTGATGAAGAAGAGGAAGCGCTGGATCGTGCCGAACGCACCATTGCTGTTCCACCGCTTCGCACCCCAACTCGTGGTCCGCCGGGAACATTTCAGCTTGTTCCATTCACCGATGTGTCGCCGGTCATGCGGGAGCCCTCCATGGCTCTGAATCCGGCTGGTGGATGGACGCCTCCCCTTCCAGTGGATTATCGTCACCGAGTCAAGGACATCTGGTACAACAGAGCAAGGAACCTGTATGCAGAGGATGAGAAAGATCTCCGCCTTGAGTATCGTTTTTGGCACCCCTTCCATTATGATTTCTATGATTCCATTCTTTATCGGAAGTTTTTGAAGAAGAAGGAGCCACCGGTCCTTCAGATGAAGTGCATTGATGCATATTATCTTGGCAAGTACAAGGAACCCGAGCTGGAGCAGATGGTTCGAGATATACAATCAATGGGGTTGTCTTACCTGCTAGCGTTTCAGAAGAATTGGAACAATGAGCTGATTTGTCAGTTTTATGCTTCTTATCATCATGAGAGAGACCAGACCGGTGCTGTGGACATTATTCACTGGACCACGGAAGGCAAGCACTATAAGGTAGACTTTGTCAATTTCTCTCGCCTTCTAGGTTTGGGTCACAGCGACCGGACTGCAAATCAGCTAACTGAGTATGAGGATCTTGCTTTGGAGGAATATCAACACATGTATCTTGAGGGTCACAGGGCTGATGGACAGACCACATTTCTGAAGCCATATTATTATGTTCTGAACAACATCATGAGACAGATATTGTATCCGAAGGTAGGTGACTCCACCTTTCTTCGTGATGATTCACAGAAGGTGCTTCAGTGTTTTGGAGATGAGTTTGAGAAGTTCTCCATCAACCGCTATATCTGGTATAAGATTCATGATGCTTCTGAGGATCCGGTGAAGCACCTGCCCTATGCATCGTACATCATGCATATCATAGAGCATGTGTCTGGCATCCGTTTTCCCTATGACTCTGAGCATAAGGTCCTCAAGATATCCAACAAGACCTCTATCATTGCTGCTAGAGAACTAAAAGAAAAAACTGAGGCAGCCCATGCCCCAGGGAAAGGTCCTTCGGGTTCTCGCTCTCGCCGTGGTGCTGCCACCACTGCTGCTGCTGCTGCTGCTGCTCGGTCATCCAGTGATGAGCCCCTCTCTTCGTCCTCCTCTGGAAAGAAGCCCAGCAAGTTCAAGTTTCTAATGACCTACATGTTTGGACAGTGTTGTGCTAGTGCTCAGCGTGAGCACGACATGCAAGAGAGGCTATATCGATTGGAACAGCAAGCAGGAATTGTATCTTCTCCTCCGCCGCCATTTGTGCCTCCTCGTGATCCGTTGGCTTTATATGATGAGGCTTGTGCGGCGTACGATGATGATGCTTCTTCTCGCCCACATGGCAAAGGGAAAGCAACTGAAGACGATGAGGAATATCAAGAGGAAGAAGATGATGAAGAAGACGACGATGGTGAGGAAAGTGACCAAGGCGATGATGATGACTCTGATGATGAGTAGTTGGTTTCTCATGAGGCCTACCCCTTTTGGCACTTGTTGACAAAGGGGGAGTGTTAGACTTTGATTTATTGTAATAAGTTAGTTGGTCTTTATGTTTTGGAACTTTAAAACCTTTAGCGTGTATGAACTATGTCGTGTGGCGGCAACCGTGTGATGGACAACTATCTATTTATATGTGTGTGATGGATGATTGTAGGATAAGTAATGTTTTAATCTATCTTATTTGCTTGTGCTTATCTCTACTTGTCATGATGAATGTTTTTGTATGGCCATGTATTGCTTCAAGTTTCTACTTTGAAATCTTCGCCATCATATTTACTTATTGTGTGAAATAACATATCATATTGCATCTCTTTTCATGTCTATATACTTGTTCACACACACTTGTTGCACCCCACGGATTACAAAATTTAGGGGGAGCCTTTGTCTTGGTGTATGCAAAGCATGTATACATGAGTCCAATTGAAATTCAAATTCATGCATACATCAAGGGGGAGCTCTCCATAAATTTTGGGGTCCAAAAAGCTTTAAATTCTTTCATTCCTATAAAAGCCTAAGTTGGTTGTCATCAATTACCAAAAAGGGGGAGATTGAAAGTGCATTTGCCCCCTATGTGGGTTTTGGTGTATTGATGACATCCAAATTAGGGACTAATGTGATCTTAATGAGATATGTTGCAGCTATTAGTCCCATGAAAGATTCAAAGAGTTGATAAAGATGAAATGGTATCCCTCAATTCTTGAAGTTGTAAAGGCGGACGAATTCAAAACGATCTCCAAAGGTTTTAATTTTGTTTTTGAGTTTAGGATCCGCCGCACTATAAAGAGGGATGCAAGTTTAGTTGGTCTGAGGAAGATAGAGTGCTCAAGCATTTAAATAAAATCAAAAGAGTGTCACTCTAGCACTTCACGAGCACATAGAATAATTTTCTGTGACTTTCGGTGTCGGAAGTCCCGACCTAAGCCAGGAGTCCCGGCACCTGTGCTTCTGACTGCTCGCTGTCTGTGCACGTCGGAAGTCCCGACGTTCGCCGGGAGTTCCGACCGTCGGAAGTCCCGACGTTCGCCGGGAGTTCTGACACTGACCTGACCCAAGCCGGGAGTCCCGGCCTCAGCAGTGCTGGCTGTTTGATTAACTGTGCTCGTCGGAAGTCCCGACGATCGTCGGGAGTTCCGACCGTCGGAAGTCCCGACGTTTGCCGGGAGTTCCGACACTGACTTTCACCCGTGGACTTCTGACTCGTTGTGAACAGTGTTTTCTGTTGTAGTCGGAACTCCCGGGATCTGCGTCGGGACTTTCGACGTAGATCTGAATGGGTGGATTTTCTCTTGGAGTATAAATACTCCTCTCTTCACTTCTAACCGTTATGGACTCATTTTCACAGTTGACTCACTTCATGCTGAACAGCTCCCAAGCAACACAAGCACCCCTCTCCTTCCTCCCCTGCTCTCATCTTCGATTCCCTTAGGTTTTGAGTGAAAGGAGAGTGGATTAAGTGAGAGCATCACTTTGGAAAGCTTGAGCACTTGATTTCTTCGTCAAGCTGGTTGATTTTGCGTCTATTACTCTTGGGGCTTTGCCCCTAGCCGGCTAGGCGTTGCCCTAGAGCTTCCATCTTGTGGAAGAGCCTTGGGAAGTTTGTATCACCCTTCGATTTCTTAGTGGAAAGCTCAAGTGACCTTTGTGGTCGCTTTGAGAGAGGCAAGGAGGTGGAAAAGACTCCGACCTTAGTGGTCACCTCAACAACGAGGACGTAGGAGCTCCTTTGTGGGGTTGCCGAACCTCGGGATAAATCCTTGTGTCCCGCGTGCTTGTTGTTGTTGTGATTGTTTGAGAGTACTTGTATGTGTTTGTCTCTTTGTCTCCAAAATCTCCATTTTAGGGTTTGGACTCGATCTATGGTTTGGAGGCATTACAGCGTCAAGGGAGTGACCCAACATCTTCACCAAACCACTAGGAAGTGAGGTTGTAAGTTTATTTATCCGCAAAGTTAAATTTGGCACTGCTTTTGTAGTTCACGTAGGCGTCGGAACTGCTGACGTTTGCGTCGGAACTTCTGACAACGTCGGGAGTTCCGACCCAAACATCGGGACTTCCGACAGTGGCTGACAGATTTGAACTTAGCATTTGCAGTAAATTTTTAGATACGCCTATTCACCCCCCCTCTAGGCATTGTTAGATCCTTTCAGTCGTACTCGAGTAAGGTTCATGTTTAGACTCCGGGTATAAATACCAAACCCTGGCTATTGTAAAGACATCAATCAATCAAATACAAAGTCAATTACTTTTTTTGGCTCCAGCCACCCCTTAGGAGTAGGAGTAGAGTAGATCTCGGCGAGTTCTTCAGCGAGTACGGCTGCATCGATCCGGTCGACCTCCACTGCTTGTCTGTAAGTACCATCATGGTTTATACCTCTGTTCGTATGGCTACATCGATCCGGTCGACCCCCACTGCGACTCTGGTATAGGCTAGTTATCGATTCTTGTCTAATTCAAGTATGGCCTGTGTGATTCTGCCTCACACCCCACTGCTTGAATTAGATCAAGGTCAAGTTATCGGGTCTACCTTAGTATGGCTGTCTTTGGTAGATTCATTAAGTTACCGATATTGCTTATTGCTTTCATTGTTTATCTAATTACAACAATATCACTCTGCCCGATTGAGATTGATCTGGATCGGCCTTATATCTTGTTTAACTCATCGTTTGCTAATCTAAAACTGATCTAATCTACATCTTAAGCGACGAGTTATGTTTTTATCGGTTGTTTTGCGTCAATCTTAATCGTGCATAGTATGCGGTTAAGGCATGTCTGATCTTGAGTAGATCTATTAGTTAATGAAAACCGTTCCATGGCCCATCATCATGGCCTGTGGGATTCTGCCTCTCACCCTAGTGTTGGCACCGTGGAGTGAGGATCGTTAGTTAGTAGACCTATTCCTGAGAAGGCATGACCTTAACTGTGCGCTATGCCTGAATCGGCTGTTTAGCCGACATCGAATGCTTTCACGAACAGTTCACATTACGAGATCATTGAAGTAGAGATAAGTTGAAAAATGTGTTAGCCCCATGATCTTGTTATGGTATTACGGCCTGTATGATTCTGCCTCATGCCCCACTGATATTAGTAATGAGTTAGGGTCGTCGAGTCTATTGTTGTTTCTACGTCCTGCATGATTCTACCTCATGCCCCACTGGTCATGGCGATAGATGAGATCTAACATGTTCATTAGATTTACCTTTATTAAATGGTTAAGAAGTGTTGAGTTGTTTCTTTAAATAAAAGGAGTTCGGTTACTTATAATCATTGGCTCAGTATAAACCAATCATCATTGATATCTTATTGCCATTGATTAATATTTGCTTAAACAACATTTATCCTGAATGATAACCGATCCTTCTTATACAACCCCACGAGCTTTAATCGATTCATTCTTGTGAGCATGCTGGGATCGGCTATTTAGTCGATTTCCTCTCATATCGGCTCTCAAAGCCACACATTCGGGACTGTCTGGCAACACCGGCACGTTTCGCCCTTAATTACTGATAAGCTTTCTCTCCTTGTCAATTGCAGGGTCAAATTGACTGGCACGTCTCGAGAGGATTGCGTAGGATCGACCACCCTTGCGCTGAAGCCAGGCGGATCTGCTCCATTGAGCAGACCCTTCCGGCTTGCTTCGTGTGTCCTCGGCACGGAGGCGAAAATTCTATGTCGACACACGTTTCTGGCACGCCCGATGGGATACCACAATCGTCATGGCGGGTCACAACAACGACAACATCCTTATGGTACACTATGAAGACCTACCTGATGAGGATAAGGATACCATTAGCAAGGCTATAGAAGAATTTCAGAAGAAGTGTTTGTTGTCCTACACCAAAACACGTGACAACACAATTATTCAGAAATTTCCACTACCAAGGGTTCTACTACACGGGCAGACAGATACAATTAAGGCTGAAGACAAGTGTTTCTTTACAGAAGCCATAGACAAAGCTGTTTGTGATGCCATATCAAGCCGCAATGAAGCTTTTGTTGACGCGTTTCACAACGCCATGAAAGAGGCGATTCATGGGATTCTAGTTGGTCAGGTTGGATCGACTTATTACAACATTCTAGATCCGTCGACTCAAGGGACTAATCGAGTCGGTATCGGCCATCAAGAAGCAGTACCAGCTGGTAATGGTGATGTCCAGACACTTCAAGCTTCATCTGAACAAACTCCAGGCACTGCTACGAATCATGTACAATACAATCCTGGACCGTCAATACAGCATGTACAACAGCCGACAGGGTAAAGTCAGAACCAGATGATCAATTTTGTCACATCAGGCCACATACCGTCGTCGGCTAAAAAAATAGCACCATTAATTCAAAAGATCCGTAGAGATATAGATCCTTATATCTATAATCAGAGACTTCAAGCAGCAAGCCAGCAAAGGACCCAACAGATTGAGATTCCACAAGGCTATCACTATGGCACGGATTATAACACCCTCCACATGATGCCAAATCCAGGATATCAAGGCACGCGAGATTTCAATTCATAGATGGGTCAACAAGTGCCGAGAAATCCAAATCCGCAAGCTGCTGAGTTGCTGCTGAAGGTGACCGAGATGATGAAGAATCAATTCGGTTTGAAGCCGAAGGGGCTGACCTTTTCATACAAACATCCATTGAAGGGAGTCCGGGCCCCCACAAGGCCAAAGGTCATCATGAACCAGGTTACATCGGCCGGATAATGGAATTCTACCAGGAGAAGGGGAAAGGCCACCCGCTTGGCAGATCAGGAACTACGGGAAAGAAGCCTGTGGCTCACCCAGCGGGCGTTTGATGAAGCAAATAAGGGGAAAGTGTCCACACATTTTAGCCCTTGCAAACACTAGAACAGCTTTGCGAGCATGGAGAGAAGACTTATGTGGTATCACAAGACTTCTTCTAGCCGCAATAGCTGATCCTCTTGCTCGACAAGGCGCTAGAATGAGTGACACAATCGCCCTATACATAAGAATTCTTCTAGCCACTCAAAACCTTCATAGCAAAAGATGGACCATGGAGGGTCCGGCAAAGTCAGAGCTCGAGAGGGCAGGTAGAAGAGAAACATAGCTGAATCGTTAAGCTGCTCTCACCGGGGGCGGATAGGCATTTTATAGCCGGCCTGGGAGGATGAATCCAAGTGCTAGTGAAGCGATGATGCTCTTGTAAAAGTTGTGAAGCATGGGCTCATGAGCTGACATAGGCAGCGACAAACAGTAGACCCCAGATCAAGATTCTCTACCTGTGACTGCAGACCCATCGAAGATGAAGATGTAATAATTTTGGAATAAAATTACTTTTATTCCAAAATTAGGGGGCATGTGTTTACACCAGAATTTGGAAGGAGAGTTATAGGGGTTCGGAAGCTCCCAAAAATCATGTGTTGAGTTGTTTCTGCCTGCATGATTCTGCCTCATGCCCCACTGGTCATGGCGATAGATGAGATCTAACATGTTCATTAGATTTACCTTTATTAAATGGTTAAGAAGTGTTGAGTTGTTTCTTTAAATAAAAGGAGTTTGGTTACTTGTAATCATTGGCTCAGTATAAACCAATCATTATTGATATCTTATTGCCATTGATTAATATTTGCTTAAACAACATTTATCCTAAATGATAACCGATCCTTCTTATACAACCCCACGAGCTTTAATCGATTCATTCTTGTGAACATGCTGGGATCGGCTATTTAGTCGATTTCCTCTCATATCGGCTCTCAGAGCCGCACATTCGGGACTGTCTGGCAACACCGGCACGTTTCACCCTTAATTACTGATAAGCTTTCTCTCCTTGTCAATTGCAGGATCAAATTGACTGGCACGTCTCGGAAGGATTGTGCAGGATCGACCACTCTTGTGCTGAAGCCAGGCGGATCTGCTCCATTGAGCGGGCCCTTCTGGCTTGCTGCGTGTGTCCTTGGCACGGAGGCAAAAATTCTGTGTCGACACCTTCCATGCAGCTTGGCTCCCCTACGCTCGCCTCTTCACTCCGACTTTGCGTAGCTCCACTCCCCCGTGCTCACCCCTGCCCTCCGTTCCCCTTCCTTTCGACTTAACCACGCTTGCCCCTAGCGTCGGCGTGTAGCGAGGACATACCTCGTGGCGGGGGTGTGGTGAGGTGCACCAGGCTCCGTCTTCGGGGTCGGACGAGTGGAGCCTCTAGCGGGGATCCACAAGTGTGTGGTGGGCCGAGCTCCGCCTCTAGCGGCTGTTGGGCAGAAGCCTCAGTAGGGATCCTCTAGGCGGCGGCAGTGGGGCGGAAGCCTCCAGTGATGATAGTCGAGCGAGAGCAGTTGGCGAGGTTAGGTCAAGCGGATCCATCCTATGAATTTCGTCTAATACAGTGGGGTTGAGCTCAGTTTTAAAGGAAGGTTGACTCAGTTATAGAAGAATACCGTGGAAGCAAGCTTCCATGTCACAATACGTCAATACCGAAGACATCCAAACAACAGAAATGGAAAAACTCATTTCCAATTTCTAATTTTGGCCTGGATACTACATCCAAACGAGGTGTTAGCGAAACATCTTGTCTATTTCTAAGAAAAATCATACGATTTGAGCATTTAGATTGCTCTAAAATTTGCAAAGACATGAATAAGTACTCCTATGTACCATACTCCCTCCGTCCCTTAATGTTTGTCGTTCTAGGTTTTGGCCCAGGAATCAAGGAAGTTGGCAAAAGTCCTAGACAACCCTATAAAGCATACAAAGTAGTATTCACCGGCTGTAGTTTACGTACAATGGACATGTCATTTAATGCTCCATCTTGGATTGAAAGCAGGAGGCGTGCCACATAAATAAATATTTTTTAATTTTTTTTACTAACATTTGCCGGCCCGTGCGGTGGTTTGAGGGGGAACCGGCAAAGGGATAAGGCTGCTGCGAGCGCCGGCCGCTTCTGTGGGGAGAGCCTGCACCTATGCTTGGGATCCGCGTCAATAGGTCAGCAACACATATTAAGGGATAACGTTACCATCTCAGAATGACACACGTTAAGGGACGGAGGGAATACGTGCTAACCACGAGAAACTCCTACACAAAACAACATGAGAGCAAGCTTTCCAACAGCTAATTGTCCACGTTCCGCAGCATGTGACATCTGCTCAATTGGATAACAATTAACACCAGCTAAAAGTCAAATCACTGCCATACGCTTTGAGCATTTAGATTGCTCTAAAATTTGCAAAGCCACAAACAAGTACCATGTGTGCCAACCACGAGGAGCTCTTAACAACACAACACGACAGCAAGCATTCCAACAGCCAATTGTCCAGCAGCATGCGGTATCTACTCAACTGGATAAACACAACTACTAACACCAGGTAGTATTATACTACTAACAGCCAGAAGCGTTTACTTAGCGGTTAACAAGTGGCGGAATCGTTAACTAATGAATGTCAAAGGGATCCAGAGGGACATTGCCCACATTGGACCTATAAGAGCATCTCCACGAGACTCCTTGTATCTTTCCTAATTTACAGAAACAGAGATTTTGGTAAAAAAAACACTCTTCAACAGCTTTTCACATGGATATCCAAATATAGATATTTTCTATTCCGGATTTATCGCTAGTCAAAGATGGAAAGCGAGGATGACTTTCTAGATTGTGTACAAGATATAGAAAAAGATGTTGAAAAGTATAAAGATATATAAAATAATTTTTACTCAAATGACACTCTTTAAATGATGATTTAGATAATAGAGTTTACGGAGATGCTCTAAGAAAAATGGCAAATCGAGCCCGTGACGCACGCGCCTTCTTTAAATCCCAAAGTCCAACACTACCGTTGCATCGGCAACTCAGCTTCCCAAACGTGCCATGGGCGCAGAGGCCGAGCACGTGGTCGCCCGCCCCGCGGCGTCCACCGTTGTCCTCGTGCCGTTCCCGGCGCAGGGCCACATCTCCCCGATGCTCCGCCTGGCGCGCGCCCTCGCCGGGCGAGGCGTCGCGGCCATCGTCACCGTGCCCGACTTCGTCCACCGCCGACTCGCCAGCGCCTGCGGTCAGGCGGGCGTCGTCGTCGGCGTGGAGCTCGCGTCCATAGACAGCGGAGTCCCGGACGACGGCGTGGGCGAGCCCCTGGAATTCGCCGGCTTCGCGCGCGCCATGGAACACCACATGCCCACCAGTCTGGAGGCGATGCTGACGACTCGGCGCGGCTTAGCGGGCTGCGGCGTGTCGTGCCTCGTCGCCGACGTCCTGGCGTCGTGGGCGGTCCCCGTCGCCACCCGGTGCGGCGTGCCCGCCGTGGGCTTCTGGCCGGCGATGCTGGCAACCTACCGCGTCGTGGCGGCCATCCCGGAGCTCATCGACAAGGGGTTGATCTCAGATCACGGTACGCACTATGTGCCATTACTGCATGATCCACGCATTATTCCATTGGATTTCTTCTGGCTCTGTAATTTCCTTGTTGATCTGAGCCTGCAACTACGCGCTTACGATCGATGGTGCAGGTGTTCATTATTATTTTACGATTCTTAGTGCGTTGTTCTTATGGTTAGGCTTCAAACACCGTTGCAAAGTGATGGGTTTATCCATTAAAACACCACCACTTGACATAATATACATGTTTTGGAGAAGTTGCATATAAATTACCGTTCATACATACCAAAGCTGCAACTTCTCTTGTTCATTGTTCTGTTTCTTGTCACATGCATGTAGGCATTCCCATATCGACCAAAAGATTAAACATTGGTGAAGAAGACAAAGTAAACGGAGACCACCAGACTGGCGGCAGCGTCCACGTATTGCCTGCACAGCTAGGCCTGAGCACCGCAGAGCTGCCATGGCTTGTGGGCGACGCGTCGTGCCAGAAATCAAGGTTCACCTTCTGGCTTCAGACCATGGAGTGCGCAAAGAGTTTCCGCTCTATCCTTGTCAACACCTTCCCCGTCGAGGCCGCCGGCGACGTCGACGACGACACCGGCACTGCGTCACAGGCTCTGCAGGTCCTCCAAGTCGGGCCACTACTGCCACCCAGCGGCTTCGACGGTTGCATTAACAAAGGCGATCCGCTGCATGACTCGGCGGCACCGCTACGACGACGCTCCAAGAACCCAAGCATGTGGCAGGCGGACGAGACCTGCGTGGAGTGGCTAGACGAGCAGCGCGCGGGGTCGGTGATCTACGTCTCGTTCGGAAGCTGGGTGGCGTCGATCGGGCGAGACGCCATCAACGAGCTCGCGCTCGGCCTGGAGGCCACCGCCAGACCGTTCCTGTGGGCGCTCAAGGACGAGCCGTCGTGGCGAGAAGGCCTCCCCAGCCAGTACGCGGAGGCGGTCGCCGGCCGTGGCAAGATCGTCGCGTGGGCACCGCAGGAAGACGTCCTCCGGCACAGGGCCGTCGGGTGCTACCTCACGCACTGCGGGTGGAACTCCACGCTGGAGGCCATACAGCATGGGGTGCGCCTGCTGTGTTACCCGGTGTCCGGTGACCAGTTCATCAACTGTGCTTACATTGTCAAGGTGTGGGAAACGGGGATCAGGCTGTGTAGCACCAAGAGGAGTGTCGTGGAGGACTGTGTCGAGAGGATCATGGAAGGAGAACAGGGAAGGCGTATGCAGGAGAAGGTGGATGAGTTGAGGAAAAGAGTCATGATGGGTGAGGCCAGATGTGCAGCGAACGGAAACCTCGACTCTTTTGTTGACGGAATCATGAGAAATGATCATTTATTAGCGCAACCCACAGTCCATTAACATGTGCTCATGCATGAGCTAGAGGTTATAAGATATAAGATTCTAGTGGTAAAGAAAATGGACCTAGGTCCATTTACTTTGGATTTTGGTGTTTGATGATCAACACAATCAAATTTGACTAATGAATTTGCAAGTAATTATTTTGTAGATCAATAGGGTGCAAGATGTGACTTGGACGAAGGCGACATGATGATCCGATGATCAACACCATAAGCAAGACCCTAGAAGCATAAGAGAATAATCAAGATATCAAGCAAAGTCCAAGCACGAAGATAGGAACCAAGCCAAACGTAAGATCGCGAAGAAACGAGCTCGACAGAGGTGACCGGACGCGGCCCTATGAGGACCGGACGCGTCCGATCAGTTGCTCGGCAACAGCAGGCGTCACCAGCTGTGACCGGACGCTGAGCGAAGAAGTGACCGGATGCTGAGCGAGGCAGTGACCGGACACACGGACTTCACTGTTCATCGTCGCGGCAACAACTCAGTGAGGACCAGACGCAGCGGCACTGGATGACCGGACGCACAAAGTGCAGTGTCCGATTATGTCTAGAGAGGTTCCAGAGCGGCGCAAATGCGACCGGATGCGTCCGGTCGATGTTAACCGGACTCGACCTAGAGTCCGATCAACGCGCGCGCTCACCGATCGGGACGATCGGACGCGTCCGGTCAGGACGACAGTAGCATCCGGTCGTAGCAGAAAGCTGAATTTCGCCCCCAACGGCTACTTTCTCTTTGGGGCTTATAAATAGACCATAACCGGCCATTTGAGATGAGGAGAGCTGAGAAAACATACCAAGGGTGTTGATACACCATTTTAGTGATCTCCACTTGCATAGTGCCTAGTGATTCATTAGGTGATTAGCATAGGTGCTTTGCGAAGTGCTTTGGTTGATTAGACTATCGCTTATACGCTTGCTCTAGGTTTAGGCCTATTGTTTAGAGAGGTTTGCACACCTCTTATCACTCGGTGCTTGCGCGCACCATTGTTGTACATCAGATGGGCTTGTAGTCTTACGAGATCACACCAACCGCATTTATGGTGTGACCGTCACCGTGTACCGAAGGGAATAAGGCCTAAGGCGGTTTGACCAGAAGCTTGATAGTGAAGATGGCGGGGAGCATCCGGGAGAGGCTTGCCGGAAGGCACGTTGGAGACCCACTTGCGCGTGGGGAAGGCCCGTGGCTATTCACGGAGTTACCCGACCGGGAGCTTGGCCCTTGCAAGGGATTCCTTGCGAGGGGCTCCAAAGATGACTAGGGGGAAGCTTGCGCACTTCTCGATACCTCGGTAAAAATACCGGAGTCGTCGACGGGAGTTTGCATATCTCTACCTTACTCTTTATCTTCCACTTTTACATTGCAATCTTGGTGTGTGCTTTACTTTTCTAGCTTAGTGATAGGCTAGTTGATAGATTTGGAACCTAGGTTGCATAACTCCTTTTGCGGTAGAGATAGCAACATACTAGCAAAATCATAGTAGCACATTTAGATAGTTTATCTTTTGCATAGGTTTTGCTAAGGATAGAAAAAGAGGTCATAGTTTAGAGTTAAAGTTTTAAGTTGCCTAATTCACCTCCCTCTTAGGCGTCACGGTCCCTTACAAGTGGTATCAGAACCGGTTGGCTCAATTTGGACCTTTGGCTTCACCGTCGTTGAGCCGATGCTATTTAGAGTGGTTGGGATGGATACCTCTAGGCATCCACACTTTGACGGCACTAACTTCTATTATAAAGCTAGAATGGCTTGTCATCTTGAGGCGGTAGATTTAGGTGTTTGGAGAGTCACTCGTGACGGGATGAAATCCATTAAGAATCTCGATAAACCGACAAAGAGTGAAAAAAAGAAATGCATTTCAATGATAGAGCTAAAAATTGCTTTTTTGAATCTTTTAGCATAGATGTGTTTAACGAAGTGTTCACTTTAAATACGGCACATGAAATTTGGTTAAAACACCAAGAGCTCCATCACGGCACAACTAATGTTCGTGAGCAAAAATATTGTCTAGTTAAACAAAATTATGATTCCTTTAAAATGAATGATGATGAGCTTGTTCGTGATATGTATTCTCGTTTGAATCTAATTATCAATGAGCTCCATTCAATAGGATTAACGAAGCTAGATGATGCGGACATTGTGAGGAAGATCATCTCCGTGCTACTACAAAAGAAATATGGAAGCATCATCACCATCCTTCACAACATGGAGGACTTGAGCACCATGACCCCGGCCATAGTCATTGGCAAGATAGTGACATTTGAAATGACACAAAAGATGGGTCAAGAAGAAGCCTCGTCATCAAGCAAAGGCAAATCTCTCGCTTGTAGTGAGCACAAGAAGATGAAGGGCAAACTAGTTGAAACAAGCTCAAGCTCAAGTTCCTCAAGTGAAGATGATGATGATGATTCAAGTGATGATGATAAATCTTCCTCCTCTACCTCCGACCTTGATGAAGAATCAATTAAACTTATCAACAAGGTGGAGAAGATGATCCAAAGGCTCAATGTCAAGGGTGTGCCCATCCAAATTCAAGATTTCATCTTCACCAATCAAAGAAATGAGCAAAGAAAGAAAGAATGCTATGGATGCGGCGAGTTGGGGCACTTTGTGGAAGTTTGTCCAAACAAGCCCACACGCAAGACAAAGAAGAAGGCGTGCAAGGATAAAACCCTCACATCAATAAGGTCATGGGATGATTCTTCAAGTGAAGAAGAAGACCATCACAAGAGGCGAGGCCACAAGCACTCATCATCAAGCTCTTCTCGTGTGTGCCTTATGGCACGAGGTAACGAAAGCTCATCCTCTAGTGAGAGTGATAGTGATGATGAAATGCCTTCTCTTAATGAACTTGTGCAAAAAAATCGTAAATATGTTAAGGCTTGCACTAGCCAACAAAAGAAGCTAAAAATGTTACAAGAAAATCTAGATAGTTCACAAGAAGCATATAAAACCTTGCTTGAACAATATGAGACATTTGCTAATCTCATTATTGAACTATCTACTAAAATTGAGCAACTCGACGCTAGTGCAACAACAAATACATGCGCAATCAATGATGAGCAACTTGTAAAGAAAAATGAAAAATTAAAAGAAAAGTTAGCTAGCTCACAAGATGCTTATAAAAATTTGCTTGCTAAAATGGAAACCATGTGCAAACATTGTGATGAACTAACTAATAAAGTGGCTAATCTTGAAGCCGTCGGTACAACCCTCATCAAGGCACCTACAAAGAAAAGTTCTATCTTTGACATGCCTAAAAAGGATGCTTCTACTTCTTGCAATGATTTATGTTTAGACTTACCCTTATGCAACCAAGTTTGTGTTGAGAAAGTTGTTGTAGAAACATGCACACAAGAGGTCGCAATGGAGAATGAGCAACTCAAGCAAGAAGTGGCTCGCCTCACCAAGGACTTGACTCAAGTGAAAGGCAAGATGGAGCAAGCCCAACTTCATCAAGATAACACCGTCAAGGGAGTGAAGAAGCTTGATAAAAGACAAACCATGGTTTGCTACGTATGCCACAAGGAAGGCCACAAGTCATATGAGTGCAAGGTGAAGAATGGGGGAGGAGAAAAGAAGAAAGAGAAAAACAAAAAGCAAACAAGCAAGCTCACCAACTCCTACACCAACAAGGTGGACAAAAAGGCCTCCACACCTTATCTCTTGAAGAAGAAGAAAAATAACAAGGTGATGGCCATCAAGGTGAACAAGCAAGCCAACAATTGGGCCAAACGCATTTAGGTGCCAAAGGAGATCATTTCCAACATGAGGAGCACCAAGAAGGTTTGGATCCCGAAAGGGAAGTGAGAAGTCCGATGGACTTTGGAGAATTTAGAGACTTGGCAAAGTATGGGTGCATTTCATGGGGTGCATCATTATGGACAAGGTAATTGCCAAGTGGGTTAGTGAATACAATGGACCCAAATTCCCCTTCCTATGTTAGGTAACTAGATTTAATTTCTTGCAATTTCAATTAGCATCTAGTTCATTTTCATGCCTAGGTTTGTATTTGCATGTTTAATCTTTTGTCTTGCATACACTAGGTATATCTTATGGTAGGCTTGCTCGGTTTCACTCTTAACCCTTGGAGCAAACCTACATGGTTTAAATTGTTTAGGAGCATGTCATATAGCTTGTTTTACAATTGTTCATCTAATATGTGCCAAAGTCCAAATTGTAGATAATTTCTCCCGAATGTCACTTTCGAAAATGATTCTCACATTCATGCGATGTCATCTTTCAAGTGGTATTTTTAATTCTAAAATCAATGTGCATGTCTCCTACAAGTATTCCATACTTGTGTGCACAAATTTAGGGGGGATGTTACTCTACAAGTTGGATGCTTTGAAACTAACACCTTTTTTAAACTTATCATATGTGTAGCAGTCTCATTGCAAGGAAAATGGAGTCCCCAGAGTTAAGCATCATACTTTAAATATCCACCACCTATTGCAAGTGGTATAAATCAAATTGGTTTCCACATATGGTATTTCTAAACCGATATCATCATGTTGATTTCACTTTGGTATTTATATGCTTTCTCCATGCATTATATAGATTAAGCTCCCTTGAGCATTAATTTTCCAAGTATGCATAAACTACATTCTCCATCATATGTATGCATATATTTAGGGGGAGCTTAGTCTATGTAATGTGAGAGTCAAATTTTGTGACCTATTCCACTCCACATATAAAGGATCACAAAGTTTGACCCTCTCTTGTGCTACTAATGTCTTCCTTTTCGATGTTTGATTTCAAAGAGGGAGAATTTATAGGACCAAAAGCAATCTCGATCATAATAATTTACAAGTGGTAATGGTCCGAGAAAGGGAGGATAGTGAATTATGGAGTTAGAGGGAGGCTTAAATCCATAATGCCACATGGGGACATTTGCAAGGGCAAGATAGGTTTCCAAAGATGAAAGCGAGGATAGTGGATTATGGAGTTAGGGGGAGGTTTAAATCCATAATGCCACATGGGGACATTTGCAAGGGCAAGATAAGTTTCCAAAGATGTTTACATGTGGTATCTTTTAGCATCATATAACCTTGCCCTTTGCATTGCATCCTAGCAAGTAAATAGTTTTTAAATTCTAAAAAAAATATTATTTGCTTTATTTGGTCGTGTTGTCATCAATCACCAAAAAAGGCAAGATTGTAAGAAAAATGGACCCTAGGCTCATTTACTTTGGATTTTGGTGTTTGATGACCAATACAACCAAATTGGACTAATGAATTTGCATGTGATTGTATTGTAGTTCAATAGGGTGCAAGACGTGACTTAGATGAAGGCGACATGATGATCTGATGATGAACACCAGAAGCAAGACCCTAGAAGCACAAGAGAAGACCCAAGATATCAAGCAAAGTCCAAGTACGAAGATAGGAACCAAGCCGGACGTAAGATCGCGAAGAAACAAGCTCTGCAGAGGTGACCGGACGCAACCCTATGAGGACCGGACATGTCCGATCAGTTGCTCGGCAACAGCAGATGTCAGTAGCTGTGATCGGACGATGAGCGAAGAAGTGACCGGACGCTGAGCGAGGCAGTGACCGGATGCACGGACTTCACTATTCATCATCGCGGCAACAACTCAGTGAGGACCGGACGCAGCGGCACTGGATGACCAGACGCACAAAGTGCGGTGTCTGATCATGTCCAGAGAGGTTCCAGAGCGGCGCAAATACGACCGGACGTGTCCGGTCGATGATGACCGGAATCGGCCCAGAGTTCGATCAACGTGCGCGCTCAACGGTCAGGACAACCGAACACTTCCGGTCAGGACGACAGTAATGTTCGGTCAGTAGCAGAAAGCTGGGTTTCGCTCCCAACGGCTACTTTCTCTATGGGGCTTATAAATATAACCCCCAACCGGTCATTTGAGATGAGGAGAGCTGAGAAAATATACCAAGGGTGTTGATACACCATTTTAGTGATCTCCACTTGCATAGTGCTTAGTGATTCATTAGGTGATTAGTGTAGGTGCTTTGTGAAGTGCTTAGGTTGATTAGACCATCACTTATGCGATTGCTCTAAGTTTAGGCCTAGTGTTTAGTGAGGTTTGCACACCTCTTATCACTCGGTGCTTGCGCGCTCCATTGTTGTACATCGGAGGGGCTTATAGTCTTGCGAGATCACACCAACGACGTTTGTGGTGTGGCCGCCACCGTGTACCGATGGGAACAAGGCCCACGGCGGTTCGGCCAAAAGCTTGATAGTGGAGACGGCGGGGAGCATCCGGGAGAGGCTTGTCGGAAGGCACGTCGGAGACCCACTTGTGCGTGGGGAAGGCCCAAGGCTATCCACGGAGTTACCCGACCAGGAGCTTGGCCCTTGCGAGGGGCTCCAACGAGGACTAGGAGGAAGCATGCACGCTTCTCGATAAAAATATCGGAGTCATCGACGGGAATTTGCATATCTCTACTTTACTTTTTAGCTTTCGCATTTACATTGCAATCTTGGTGTGTGCTTTACTTTTCTGGCTTAGTGATAGGCTAGTTGATAGATTTGGAACTTAGGTTGCATAACTCCTTTTGCGGTAGAGATAGCAACATACTAGCAAAACCGTAGTAGCACATTTAGATAGTTTATCTTTTGCATATATTTTGCTAAGGGTAGAAAAAGAGGCCATAGTTTAAAGTTAGAGTTTTAAGTTGTCTAATTCACCCCCCCTCTTATGCGTCACAGTCCCTTACAAGTGGTATCAGAACCGGTTGGCTCAATTTGGACCTTTGGCATAACCGCCGTTGAGCCGACACTATTTAGAGTGGTTGGAATGGATACCTTTAGGCCTCTGCACTTTGATGGCACTAACTTCCCCTACTATAAAGGGTGGGTTGAATTAGGCAACTTAAAACTCTAACTCATGTGCCGTATTTAAATTTAGCACTTGGTTAAACACATCAATGCTAAAAGATTCAAACAAATAATTTTTAGCTCTATCATTGAAACAAATTTCTTTTTCTTCACTCTTTGTCGGTTTATCGAGATTCTTAATGGATTTTATCTCATCACGAGTGACTCTCCAAACATCTAAATCTACCGCCTCAAAGTGACAAGCCATTCTAGCTTTATAATAGAAGTTAGTGCCGTCAAAGTACGGAGGCCTAGAGGTATCCATCCCAACCACTCTAAATAGCGTCGGCTCAACGGCGGTGAAGCCAAAGGTCCAAATTGAGCCAACCGGTTCTGCACGTGTCGATGGGCAGAGGAAAAATTTTACGTTGTAGTGCATAATCTATCATTTAACATATTTAATTTGTCTAGCAACCATCGACCATGGTGGATGATGTAATAATAGTTTGAAGCTTTATTGATACATTGTCATGTAACACATTTACTTTGTGTAGCAACCATCGACTGGTGGATGATGTAATAGTCTGAAGCTCTGTTATTGATACATTGCCCTTTTGTTACAGCATTTGATTAGCGAGAAACAATCTCGCCAAAGAAAGAAACACTAAATTTGAGTATGCAAACCACTCGAAGGCCTCACATATGGATGTCACGTGGCTGCAAAGGAACTGAGGCAGTTTGACGTTAGCATTGTGATCTTTGTTGGTTGTCGCGGTCGATCAAGAGACAACATGGTCTCGATTGGATATGTGCTGGTTCCTAGAAAGGAACAGAGAATTTGATAAGTGTTGTTTATACATAGAACTGAATTAGTGAAGCTAAAATTAAGAAAAAATGTAACATAAAGCAACATCTTTATTAGGATACGGAAAACTATGAGTCAAATTTTTTATTGATCTATATTTCAACCAAATAAAACTCATAAGTAAATTTACCTTTTTTCAACATACTTGGTAAGCACGACCTATATAATTTCGGAACATGTACAAAAGATCGCCAGTCAACCCCAGGAAATGTTGCCCTACTTAGGTTTATACAGCACGATGAGTATAGAGCATGATCAAGGGAAAATGTCATTAGCCAACATGAGTCCAATCAAAGATTAGAATGCAGTAAAGTTTTTGAAGCAATGTGAACAAGCCAGACCATGTCACCTCTCCTGTCTCGCTGCGCTATGTGGGGTTGGCCCTGCCGGCTGCCTGTCGGTTCTTCCTCGCCGTCGTCGGCGGCGCTTCAGCTCGACGGCCGGATCTGGCAGCAACTCAGCATCAGGCCCTTCGCCTTTTGGGATTCGCTGGTGACCTAATGGAACAACAAAGTAATTACTCCGTAGAACAAAAGGAAGAGTTGTAAAAGCTATTCCTCACCATGCACATATGGTATATTAAATAAAGTTAAAAATTGAATAATTTCAATCAATTATGTTTACCCTTCCAAAACAATACAGAGGAAGATAAAAGGAGTTGTTCCATGCTTATTGGATTGCGTCCATGGGATGAGGGAGCATGTCAGTACCTAAGATTTAGTATAAAATTGAAAGCATGACAAATAGCAGGTTTATGGCGTGTTATGTTAATCTGTCGAACTAAATATGTCCAGCTAAAAAGAAACACCCGTATTTGGTAACAGAAGCAAAACTGTGAGCTAATTATTTGGCAGTACATGACTACTATGGAAATGTATGACCTTTCAGCATCATTGGCCTTGATGGGACTCCTGCAAGTTAAGCCAACATAGGCATAGGATTTGCTAGGCGCTATCTGCATGTTATATCTGTATGAGTAAGGAGTAGCAATATTCACGGAAAAATTTAACCACAGTTTTGTTATGCCTAGTTATGTTTGGGAGAAATTGTATAAATGGGCTTTTTGCAGGTGTGAGGTTCACCATGGCCATGCAATCCGTGCAAGGATTGGCATGCAAGTGTAAATCCGTGATTAAAAAGGATGACATTCTGGATGTAACCACTATGAGTTTAATTCAAGAATATGTAATGCCTATGGAAGGAGGCTATGAGAATATTAGATAGCCACACTCAAGTTTAATTCAAGAGTATGTAATGCCTATAGAAGGAGGCTATGAGAAACGATAGAGGCTATAAAATAAGCACATACAGTGTAGGAAGTAGTGATCAGTATGGAGCCCCAAGAAACAATTATAGCAAGAAAAGTGAGAATCAATATATTAGAAAGTAGGATGGTCTGGTTTCTCTAGAGATAAGCTGCATGAGGAACATGTACGTAAAGTAAAAAAAGATCAGATGACAATGTCTGAGTATCAAGCAAACTGGGTAATTATAGCACAACTTTTTTAAGTTTGAAACGTAAAGTCATCATGCAAAGTAGAAGGTGATAGTGGAGGCCAATTCTGTTTATGGCTGAGGTACGTGAGCATTCAGGTAAGAATGAGACAGATATAGTAAAGGATATTCATCATTTTAGGCCTTGTTTAGTTCCTCCCCCTAAAGTTTAGTCCCTATCCTATCGAATGTTTGAACACATGCATAGAGTATTAAATATAAACTAAAAAAATAACTAATTGCACAGATTGCGACTAATTTGCGAGACGGATTTTTTAAGCCTAATTAGTCCATGATTTGACAATGTGGTGCTACAGCAAACATGTGCTAATGATGGATTAATTAGGCTTAATAAATTCGTCTCGCGGAGTACTGAGGACTTCTGTAATTTGTTTTATTATTACTATCCGAACACTCCCATGTGACACCCCGATGTGACACCCTAAACTTTAGCCTCTGGATTTAAACACCACCTTGTGCAATATGCCTAGCATAGTGGTGTATGCCTGTTATTTTAGTTCTGCATATGACAAATTTGGGAATAACACGGTACCAACAGGGGGCATGGGTTGAATCAATTGCAATGGAATTTCAAGTTCATTTGTAGTGATGACGATAATGATGGTGGTATACCAGAGGCTTAGGTAGCCCTGAGATGGTGATCACCGCATTGAAAAGAAACTGAATCTTGACTATGAACTGGAGGCAACATTGAGGAATCTGAGTGCAAAAAAAATTAATTTCAGATCAGGTATTCATTTATATTTAGTACTATATATTTGAAAAGTAAAAATAACTTTTTAACACATTGTATGCACCAATGTTTTTGAGGCGTCGCCTAGGCGTCGCCTAGGCGACAAGGCGTGGTCGAGGGCCTGGGCGTCGGGGTTGCCACGACCTCAGCGTGTATGGCGTCCGCCTCATAGGATTAGGCGTCGCCTAGGCGCGAATGGCGTCGGGCGGATGCCTACAACCGCGCCACGGACGCCAGATGCCGGTCGTAGGGGAAGGGCGCCAAAAGGAGCGTGGCCCCGCAGGAAATCGACCGCGAGGCGTGGGAAATCGACCACGCGTGTGCCCAGGTAGCCTCTTCGCGTGGGAAATCGACCACGCAAGGCATTCATCGCGAGTGCGGGCGAGGGGAGAGGAAGAGAGAAGGCGGCGGACGGACCTCGACCTCCGCTGGGCTGCTACTCTGCTTGTGTCCGCCGGCCGGCCGCCCCTGCCGCAGAGCCGGCCTGCATCTCCGCTTGGCCGTCCGCCCCTGCCGTGGAGCCGCTCTAGCATCATCACACATCGCTGCTGCGGGCGAGGGGAGAGGAAGAGAGAAGGCGGCGGATGGACCTCGACCTCCGCTGGGCTGCTACTCTGCTCGTCTCCACCGGCCAGCCGCCCCTGCCGCGGAGCCGGCCTGCATCTCCGCTTGGCCGTCCGCTCTGCCTCCTCGTGCTCTGCTCTGCATCTGCCGTCCACTCTGCTTGGCTGTCCGCTCTGCCACCTCGTGCTCTGCTCTGCCGTCCACTCTGCATCTCCGCTTGGCCCAGGTAGTGTGAATATTGTATACTCTCTGCTCTGAATATTGTATCTCTGCTTGGCCCACTCTCTGCTTGGCCCAGGTAGAATGCATCTCCACTTGGCCCACTCTCTGCTCTGCTCTGAATATTGTATGCTATATGGGAGAAGAGCTTTTAGAAAGGAAAGAAAGAAACATGGGCTCAAGAATTGGCAACAAACGAGATATGTATGTGCTGCATTAGTATATAAAATTCTAGCTTACAACGCCTTACAATGTGTGTATGGCGTCGCCTAGGCGTCCGCCACAAACGCCTAGGCGTTGTGAAGGGGGTCGGGCGCCGCGCCTCGCCGCGGCGCCTCAAAAACATTGGTATGCACGTCTTGGCATATATACTTTGGCATTTGGACTTGTAAAGGTGGATGATTCAGAGCATTCTATAATGGAAAAGGATCATTAACAACAAAAGCAATTAAGATCTAAGTAATTTAATATTGCAAGGGGCTAAATAAATTAGCAGCACAATTTTGCTGCGGGAAATTTTCAGTAAGGTTTTGTATTAAGATTTTCGTGGACAAAGTTTCCTTGTCAACATTAACATGAAATCTATTAAGCGAATGAAGGCAAAATTAAGAACCTCTATCCTGAAATTGTACGGACAAAAATTGGAGGCATGAACATTACGTAAGCATTGTAGCGTGATTAGTACATAGAACAGCCCAAGCTGAGAGCAGGTGCAAATATGCAATACTACATTCATTAGAACATGAGGAAACCTTACCATTCCATAATGCCTTAATAGGCTTCTCTATCCATACAGCGGAACATTTTTTCATGTATATATTAAAGAACAAATTAGCAGTAGTAGCAGCAGCTTCCAAACTAAGGTGGTGGCCTGGAAAATCAAAGATGCACCAAACAAAGTAATAAGGAAACCGCGAGGAAAACATGTAAGGGGACTAATTTCACAAAAAGGGACGATAGTAGCTGCAATTAATATAGAAGACACAATTTCTGGGCAGAATTTAGATTCGGAGCCCTACAATTACAAAGGTTTTAGACAACTATTTGCATATATGAATTGCATCTGATTAGAAACAACTGTCCCTATGATAATACAAAGTGGTCAGACTTCTCCGAATTATAGTTTATGGCACTAATGACTTGATCTTTGGAGGGTGAAGAATACTAATTTCAGAAGCCAAATACTAAATTGGATACCAAGCTGGATAGGTAAAGAATTGAAGAATGGAGTGAGCAGGATACACATACGGGAGTCTTCCCCTTTACTACTCAGAAACGTACACGAATCAGGGAAGAGCAATATGCAGTTGACAGATAAGAACATATGTAAACGGGATTTCCTCTAGAGAGATAAAATTCTATTGTGCCATCATCACCAAGCAATAAAAGAAATGGGGACGTATTGGTATGTACAGCGAGACATCGAAGAGAATATACGTACATGAGCAGTGACAAATTTGTATGAGCATTAACCAGGTATACCCATTGCTCACAACGTTATCTGACCAAAATAATTTATTTGGAGGAAAAGAAAAATTTATTGAATGGCAGTGCGATAAACATACATAGATGATAGTCTGTCTGCATACGTACTGTCTACAAAATACACATGAATAAAGCTGGTTGAAACCTGAATTCGAATCATGTAAACCACCATAAACTGAATTAATAGAATAAAATAAAGCGTAGCACTTAGCTGTGAGGGAACCATCAATTGGTGCCACAGATCAACCGAGTGCAACAACAGTCATGAAGATAAAAACCCTAGGATTGCAACAAAATCAATGTGCATTTTGGAGGAAAATCAAATCAAATCAAAACAGAGAAATAAGAATGAAATTAGAAGAGAAAAGAGAGGAGGTCAGAGGCTGTCGTCGCAGACGTGAAGGGGAGAGCCTCGCGCTGCGCCGTGCCGGGAGGCGGACATCGCCAGGGCCTGCCCGTGCGGCTGCACAGCACATCTGGGGCGCCGCCGCCCTGGGCACGCGTATCATGTGGTGACGGCCACGCTGGGGCCCGACCGGTGCCCCATCCCGTCGCCGCCAGGGAAGAAGAGGGCAGGCGCGGACACGCAGGCACCTAGGGTTTGGTGGAGCGCAGGAGCACAAACTGGGCCGCCGTCGCCCCCGGTCGTGCTACGTGAGGTGAGGCGTGGAGGAGGAGGGTGGCGGCCGCCGCTCCGAGGGCTGGCCGCCGCCGAGGACCGCTGGCGCTGTCACCATAGCCGCGTCGGGAGCGAGCGAGAGAGCGAGCGAGAGCGACGAAGAGAGAGGAAGAAAGGGCAAGAAGCCAGGAAGGGAATCAGAACCCACTGTATAACGGCATGAGAAGGCCGAAAAACAAGAAGGAGGCCCATAATCCGCTTGGCGCAAAAGCCGCTATAGGCATTCAGGGCCACACGATGGCAGATCCGATGGCCAGAAACAATCGGGGTGACGTGGTGGCTGCTTCTTTTGAGAACCCCACGCAATCTTTAGAGTTAAATTAAAAATAGGTATATATAGTACAAGTTCGTGGATAGATTTAGTACCAACAACTATTCGAATTTGTTTATGTTTGTGTGCGTTTTCTCTATTCCTTTTCTAACACAATACTCATATAAATACTTCTCTATCAGATTTTGATAGATTTGTCAGTTACCCAATGAAGGGGAGCCTTGGCGCAGTGGTAAAGTTGCTGCCTCATGACCATGAGGTCACGGGTTAAGTTTTGAAAACAACCTCTTGCAGAAATACAGGGAAAGGCTACATACAAAAGACCTAAGTGGTCGGACTCTTCTCTTGATCCTACGCAAGCGGGAGCTATGTGCACTGGGGCTGCCTTTTTTGTCAGTTACCCTATATATTTTTCATCCATATTTATAGTTTTCTTCCTTTACATTGCACATCTATGTGTCTTATCCAGGTCCTGTTGGATACAAAGTACTTTTAGAGCTCTAGAAAAGTATCATATTTTTTAAAAATACTTTGGTTTCAAAGCGCCACGAAGCGTTTTGATGCAACAAACATTATAGTTTTGAAAACTATTGTATTGTTTAAACTGTAATCTTTTTGAGTTTGAAAAACTCCATAATCATAGTTTTATCCTTTTATGTTGCACATATCTTATGATGTTTTGATTTTTCTAGATGCGTAGTTTTCACTATGTACTCAGATATATACTATGTCTAGATATATAATAAAAGCAATATATCTAAAATAGCCCATTCGGTCTAAGACGGCTCAATTCCTAAGTGGCCAACGTCTAGGAAAACGCCTCGAGGCAAGACTGTGCTTAATTCTCCCACACTCGGGCCCCGTTCGGCTTACCTTAAAAGCCGGCTTGTTTGGCTTCTTTTTTCAGCCGGAACAATATTTTTCTCTCACAACAATCAGCTTTGGCTTGTTTTTTCAGCCAAACGAACGGGGCCTCGGAGTTTTTGACATTTTACAAGTAACTGGCCCCTCAATTCCCTGATGTGTATTGATAATGCTTGGTTTAGGGCGTCCGGGCAAATGGATGGACCGACCCCGCGCGTGTGACACCCAAGAAAAAAGAGAGGGCGTGTAGTTACAGTCAGGCTGGCCCGCATGCACCTTAGGGCCACAGGCATCCCTGTCGCGCCTACCCTTTGCTGCCTAGCGCCTAGGCCTGCTGCTGCTGCTTGTTGTCCTAGTCTTTTCTCTCTGTGTTGTCTACGCCCAGGATATGCTGCCCCTATGGGCTATGGCATGTTGCCTGCAGTGTTGCTGCTTTGGCCGACCGGATTAGCCAGCCGAGGCCGCTTGCCTGTTTGTGAGAGGAGCGCCGGCCCACATTTGCATGTGTCGTTTGTTGCTTGCGTGATGGTTGACCGTTGGCAGCTGAGTGCTGGCCCAAATTTTTCCGTCACTCCATGGCGTCGAGCTCCACATGTTTTTATGCGTTTTAGATGTATATTTCATCTGGTGTTGCATATGTTTCATCTGGATGTTGCATATGTTGCATTGGCTATACACATATGTTGCAAGTGTATGTTTCAAATATTTTATCTATTTCAGACGTATGTTGCAAATGTTTTATTTGTAAGTTTCATATGTTGCAATGACTATACACGTATGTTGCAAGTATATGTTTCATCTGTTTCAAATGTATGTTGCAAGTGTTTTATCTAGATGTTGCATAGGTTGCAGTAGTTATACACATATGTTGCAACCGTATGTTTCCATATTTCACCTGTTTTACACGTATGTTGCAGCAAGTGTTTTATATTGCAAGTGTTTTCATTAGTAGGTGCAGTATGTTTCATGCATTTTGGATATATGTTTCATCTGAATATTGCATGTGGCTTGTCCCGACCTGCATGCATGGGCGCGCAACACGGAACCAAGTGAAACATGCAATAGTAGGCACGGGCTTACGTGCGTACGTGCAACACCATGTGGGTGCGGGCCGCCAAGCGCACAGTTGCAGCCACATGTGCGACAAGCGAGGCAGGCGGCGGCAGGTGCAGCATGCTTTCAGACTCATCAGGCATAAGGGGTGGGTGCAACTGGCGGCGTAGGCGTGGGCATGTAACACCCTCGGTGTTACACTATAAATCATTTACTAAAACACTGCATGAGCATCGTGTTTATGTGTTAATGCATGTAATATAGAGTGAAGATCAATTTCCGTAACTTAAAACGACCAACGGAAATGCATAACGAAAGGTTGTTTGCGACTTATGAAATTATCAAGTAAGGATGTTCGCGAATTTTTATTGAACGAAAACACTATAGAACGTATATATAGAACTTTAATAAAGTTAGAAGTACAAACTTTGTAGATGATGATGAAATACATGCGGTCGAATAATGAATTCACTAGCTAACATATCTAATAGTTTGGAAATCGAATTTGACGTGAATCCGGTCAAGACTTAGTCGAATTTCTAAGACTGAAAAATGGTTTGACAAAGCTATGTTCAACAAATTTTGTAGAGTAATTGGGTTAAGGAGTGATGGGGTATTAGGGCTTGTTTTAGTAGCCTAACATGCCCTCTTAAGTATAGCATAGGTGGTTTGGCGTTTGAATCAACGATTTGGATTTTTAGGATGCTTTAAAAAGTGTGCATGGCACGTGCTGGGTCGGGTTCCTCGTGTTGACGTGGTCACCGTGCTCTTGTGCCATCGTCGGCGCGTCGGCCACGCGTGCGCGTCTCTGGCCGAGCTTGGCAGGCCAGCTATGGCCGATAGCCCAGGTTTGCAACCGTCCCATCTCACCGCCTCGATGCGCGCTGCCGTTGGTGCCACTTTTGGTGTCTCTAGGGCTGCCCGCGTCGCTCTGCTGCTCGGTTCTGCTCCGCTAGATGCCGTCGTCGTTTCTACTCGGGCATAGTGGCATCGCATGGCCATAGTCTCCGTCACCAACACGCGCACATTCCTCTGCGCGGCGTCATCACATCGGGCGCACTGCGCGCGTAGGCTTGTGGCACCCCCAAGTGCCTCAGCTCTGCCTAGCGTCCACGTCCTACCGAGGCAGCACAATGCCCTCTATTCATCGTGCCACTGCCACTGCCGTCCTTGCTCTACCATGCGTGCAGCCGTCTCTAGTGGTGCCTTGTCCTTTTCTATTTAGTGGCAAGCACCACGCCGCGCTCCCCAACCACCGCCTTGAATGGCGTCGCGCTAGTCCAACCAAGACACGGCAATCCAAACCGCAGCGCCGGGTCACTTCTAGGGTAATTACGCTCGCCTATGACTCAATTGGGAACTTACCTACGTGCCAAGCCCGCCCACTGCTGCAGTCGTACCATGTTGAGCCCCAATTTGAAGATTCCCCGTCGTCGACCACCTTAAGACCGAACGACAATGTCCACCAAATTAGCCTCGCACCGTCCACCTCCAACCAATTTTGTGGCACCGTGTCTTTGCCTTGATCCCCTCCACCCCGTGCGCACCCCATTTTCACCATCATTGCTTTCCCGGCCCCACTGACACGGTCGCGCCACCGCAGCCCATCGTTGTGCTTGCCGTGTGCGCATGGCTTGACGCACCCAGTATGTCCCTGATCAAGCCACCACCACAGGTAGATTCGGGGTGAGTTGTTGATGCCCATATTTTGGGTCTTTCGCTTCGGTTGTGCCTTGGCTCACGGGAACACGGCTGCCGCCACCGCAGGGTGTCCATCGTCGTGGAGGGAGCTCTTGACCATGTCTCCGTTCATCCCTTCACCGCCCACCGCTTGACGTTTGCATCTAGGTAAGCATCGACTCCGTAGAGGGGGTGGGGAGGGGCTCGAACAGTCGGCGTGGTGGTCCAGTGCCATCACTGCCACGTTGGTGTGTGTGGGGGTGGCCGAAGGACCTGCCCATGGTAAAGAAGTGGTTTGGGAAGGGCTTATCTGTATAAGCGAAGACTGTAAGAATAGTGTCGCGGACCTTGGGGTGAATCATCGGTAGGTCAAGGGGGTTTTTGCAAAGTTACCAGCGCACGTGGGCCTCCCCGTCGTGGGCCATTGCCGCACGGTTGGGCCGTCCCCACGTGGGCTGCACCGGCGGGTCCCGCTTATGCGCGCGTTGCGCGGGCATGGGCCGCGCGAGTTAAATCCATTTTTCATTTTTACAGAAGATAGAAATAGCTTTATATTTTACATTCTAAGTTGAACTTTGGAAATTAATATCAATTCATATAAGTATCCAAAAATTGTGAAATAAATTCTGTTAAGTTCCTAAAAATGTTGTCTATCTGATAATTTGGTTAGTTTATATATGTTTGTGTTGGTGCTAAGGTCTATTAAATCATTTGGAAGTGTTAATGTTATTTAGATTAATAATTGTAGGAATTTTTGTGGCAAATTGGTAAGAGCTTTAGCCATGGAATTTTTATAGTAGGTTCATTAGATTATTATGTCCTCACTGTAATTTTTTAGCCTTAGAATAGGTTGATAAATATGGTAGCTAGTACTCCTTATTTTATCATATATATATATAGTAAATCGATATTAAGAATAAAGATGCCTTTAGTTGCTAAGGTGATACATGCAATGTTTCATACCTGTTTAGTGGTAATGATAGGTAACTTAGTGTTTGGATCGATAGAGCTAGTTTAGTAGCTTGACAGATGTATTTTTATTTTTAAGAGTTGTTGTTGCCGTATTACTAAGTGTTGCATCATTATTTTATGCATGTAGATAATGAGTTGGTAGAGTTCATGCCTGCGGGCGAGTAGGAGTACGAGGAGATCATCGAGGAGTATGAGGAGGAGATTCTCATATAGGAGGGAGCCCCAGAGCCATCAATTGTTGACTTTGCTAACACCCCGCCTGCCCAGGGCAAGCCCCGATGCATAACTCCTATTTTGAATGATCACTGGATATATATATGTGACATGCATTTACGTTACAGATATTTTATGGAAACTACATGCATAGATATACCTACCTATGAGTCCTACTAGCATAGGTCGAGTAGTTGTTATGCTTAGGATTTTCGGTAGCGTGAGTAACCTACCGTTACTCACAATTGGTGATTATTATTATCACTCATTATAAAATGGGGGAAGGTAAATGGAGACTAGCAGGGATATGATTAGGGTATTGGTGGGTGTAAGAGGTTGTGTCCTGTGGCCAATGGGGCATAGCTTGGTTACACTGTTTCCTTATCTGTGTTGGTTAAGGACCGGCCGTTGAATTGGGTTCTAGGCAATTCACAGATTTATTATCCCGAACACATACTTGTGTATGGGCGCAGGGAAGGCTTGTTGCTCTCTTGTCATGGGTTTTGGCTCTTTCTAGCCCGACTGATTGGAGGCAGGGATGGTGGAGGTCTAAGCACCGTACTGAGTCCGGGACTCAAGAGCGGGGGCTTGGAGTCCAAGTTTGGATGGGGACCTAGACCCCGTGATAGGAGAGTGGTGGGTTGGTCCTGCTTGTGCCTGGGGTACCAGTTGGGTGTGTGTTTTGAGGTACCTAGCTGGGCACATTGATTCGTGACACCGAGCGATCCGGTATGGCTTGTCTACAGTCTAGCACCATAGTAAGAACTGAAAGATGAAAGGTGATGAAAAGGAACTGTTTGTTCAACTCTTGCTTGAAAGTAGAACATGTGCTTACTTAGAATGGTTAGATAATGAACTAATCATGACTACTAATAATAAACATACAGAAGGATACACTATTAGTATTGCTTTCCGCAAAAAGGAATCCCAGCAAACCATAAAGCTTATCATATCCCTTGGAGTCGGAAAATTATTCCCACAGTCAGATAAGTCTTGCGAGTATATTGTGTACTCAGGGTTCATTTACCCCTGTTGTAGGTGTAGCTTGAGAAGTAGCCATTGTGTGAAGGATTCTTCTAGTGGGCACAGATGGATCCTTGTATTTTCTTGATAGATGACTATTTTTATTCCGCTTTTTAAATATTTGCACTCTGAATTTGGTACTGTAATAATGTATTTCTAAGAACTCTGATGGTATGAAATGAACTAAGTATTGTAAACTCGTTCTCATTATTGGATCCTCACTACAAGATTTGTGGGTTTGTATGACAAACAGAAACTGTCATGTAAACTACAGAGTTGGTCACAAAAAGTATGTTATGACGAAATGTCACCGTCACAACGGTCGTCATATAACGACCGTCGCTAAATGTACCGCGTGACGAAAATATGGTGGACCATCACAAAATGTGGTACCTTTTGTGACGGTATACACTGTTGTCACGTATTGTTCTTTTTTATGACGCTAACTTGTGTCACATAGTGTTCAGTCAATGCGTCATAGAATGTTGCTGCCGACCTGTGCGAGCCCTATTTAAGATAGTTTTTGTGACGCTTATTTGGTGCCATATAATTCGTCACATATTGTTGACCTCTGTTGATGATTTTTTGTGTCATATATTGTCGAGTTTGGGCATCACGTAATACCTAAACGACCGTCACAAAATGTCTCTAAGAACCTGGTTGAAACACTTCTTGTGACACATTTTGTGACGATACAATCCCGTCATATATAATCATGGACATTTTATGACGGCATTGCTGTGTCATGCTACCTAAAGCAGTCCTAGACCATTCAATGATGACCCTTTCATTCAATGATGTCCCATATATATATGACCAATATCAGACAGATATGATCAACAATCTCATCACAACATACACTCCATCACAACAATCTCATCACAGCATACACTCCATCATCAACAATCTCATCACAGCAACCATCTCACAAGTTCAAATCCATGATAAGGTAAACACATCAGTACATCACACAAGTTCCAGGTTCCATCACACAGGTTTGAATCCATCATACATGTTCTAACATGAAACAGATGCAAATAAGTTCTATCACACACAAGTTCCATCACACAGTGCATGGAATTCTGACAAGATCACAACATAGAGTTTGGTACCCTGGCAAGGGGTTAAGCTCAGGCAAAAGGCATCAACAACACAAACTGCATGTTCACCTACCTCAATCTTTCTGGAGTTTGAGCATAGCTCGTAGTAGTGCATTAGTTTCTTCAAACTTGCTATTCATCCCCTTCACTTCCTCTTGGGTCTACCGTAGCAAAACTTGGTTTTCTTCAAGAGCTTGATGCTGAGCTTGAAGCTGTGCTTGTAGCTCTTCCTGCTTCCTAGCAGCTTCCTGTCTTTCTGCTTCTATTGTTGCTTGAAACTGAGCCTACAGGCGGGCCTCGGTAGCTGTCGATGTGGACGCTGTAGTCTTTGACCCTCGAGCGACACCAATGTTTGGAAGGAAGGTGGATGAACGGCTGATCTGGCTGAGACTATCAGCAACAATCTTGGAGGGAGACTTCTGTTCTTGTCCTTCTTCTAGTTCTTTTCCCTTCTTTGCAACCATATGTTCCTACATAGAATGAATTTAGTTAGTAACAAGGCCATACATCATTGTTCAATGAGTCATTTCAACATGTACAGTTCAAGTATACAATCAGTATGTAACTTACATAGATCTCATCTGCAAGAGGCGTACGACCAGTTAGTGTACTATTCATGCACTCCCCAAAGAACTCAATAGGATCTGGTTCCATGTTGTTATACTTAGGCCTCTATAGCCGGCGAAAAAGTAGGATTAAAATGATATCTTTGAAAGCCAAAAAGAGGGTTGGACAAGCATGGGATATAAGTTACTCCATAAATTATTAATTTCCAAGACAATAGACAGATGCCAAAATTACTACTTCCAGAACAGAACATAGAATTATATGCCTCCATTGAATTTAGTGCAACAATCTACAGAACATAGAATTATATGCCTCCAGTAGCCTACACAATCTACATGCAGCAGCAACATGCACAGTCCATGCACCAGCAGCCTTCTATGCAGCAAACTCAGCCAACACAATAGCCCAACATTCCTTTGCAACAACAGCCACAACAATTAATGGGCCAGCAGTCAAATTTACAGCAAAATTAGTTAATGAATCAACAGAGTGGTGCTGTGGAGATGCAACAGCAACAAAGGCTACTAGTTCAGTCAAATAATCTTTTGAATATGCAGCAAACACAACAGTTGATGAACTAGCAATATGTATCAAAGCAACCTGGACAGAGATCAAGAACTATAACACTGATAAGATGCATGAATGCATCAATGCAACCTGTACATCAGGCAATCAGGTTTGTGTCCAAACATTTCACATTTTAGTGGCACACAGCTCCTTACAATTGGAATACACAGACATGTAGTCTACTTACTAGGCTATATCAATGAGCAATATAGGACCTAGATCCAGTCCTTTGGTGAAGCATCAAATGTGAATGGTACTCACAATCATGACACTATTGACTTCTATGGGACAATCACAGACATTATCGAGTTTACTTATGCAAGGAACAGCAGAGGAGATAGAACTGTTATATTATTACGGTGTGAATGGTACCATCTTGATGGAAGGACATACAGGATGAAATATGATGGTTACTTTAAGAGCATTAACATCCAGGGCCGATGGTATAAGACTGATCCTTTTATTGTAGCCACGGAAGCTTCACAAGTATTTTTCTTGGAAGATACAAAGTTAGGTCCAAGTTGGCGAGTGGTACAAGAATTTGGCCACCGACATATATTTGATGTTGAAGAGTCCGACGGAATGCAACCAATTCATGAACAAATACAAATGAGCTGTCAGGAGGCATACCAAGAGGAGAGTACTTCATTGGAAAATGGTACATTGGGAGACATAGATCCTGGTATGGATTTGTTGAACATGGACAATGATCTAGGCAGCCCTATTAGTAGAGACATTGTCGAGACCATCCGTTGATGACAACATAGAGCTCAAGGTGAAGAAATAGACAACGATGATGAAGATGAAACCTTCCTTGAGTACCACAGTCTAGATGAAGGCAACATGTCAGAAGACAGTGATGATGACTAACTATTGCATTTCTGGAACTATTTGTGAACTATGAACGTGTATGAGTGATGATGAGTAACTTTTGCATTTCTGGAACTATGCAGTGATTCTATTTTCAGTGCATACTTGATGTATGAGGATGTTACAGTGCGCAAAATTCATTCACATGATGTTTATATATGTAGTCCAAAGTTTTTGTGTTTTCATGACACATGACAATGTCATGGAATGCCTAGAATTTGTCATGGAAAGTACAGAATGTGTCACAATAGATATATGCTGAAAGTTACATACAAGCTGCCATAATTTGCTCCCAACATACATCACAATGCACAGAACATATGTCCAAGAATTTCACAAACATGCTGCAAAAATTTCAACCCACAACATTTTCACATCCAAGCAAGGGATCTTTATTTCAAACATAACATGTCCAAGAGCACAAAGGCCCATATTCCACCACAACAGGTTCAGTACTACATGTTCTTCAACACTACAACATGTTCTTCAACAGCATTGCCTACTTCAACAGAAAAGCTACAACTTGCCTACTTCAACAGAAAAGCTACAACCATGAAGATGGCCAACACTAAGAATAGTGTTACATTCACACATCCACACACAAGACAAATGCAGCTTCCAATGCCTTCCCTATTCTTGCCAACCATTTCCTTCACCTTTTTTAGATTTTTCTCTAAGCTATCAATTTTTCCCACCACCTCAGGGACTTCAGTTGTCAAAGCTTCTGCGATGGTCGACCCAACTGCAAGTAGATAACCATTATCGTGAAGGTACACCACATATTCTTCCTCAAACCAATAGCTCTTACATTTCCCCTGCATCCAAACGACAACAACAGGCAATGAAATTGGAGCAAACATAAATGAAATTGGGGCAAAATGCAAATTGAACCACTACACTAACATTTGAAAAGTTCTTCATGGGACACTTGAAACATCTCTTTCCATTGTTACACTTAGATTGCGTCGTTGTGGCAGCAAACACCCTGACGTCCCTGCAATCCGAGCACATTATCAACGGCAACCCAGTGACATCATCCTCCATTGGCTCCACATCGGCAGTAGTGGGCAGAGGGGCTACAACACGAACAACAGCAATGGGGGCAACCCTAGCTGACCGCCGAGTGCGAGCAGTAGATGACGACGCCTGCGACATGATGCCTGAATGAGAGACAGGGGATTCATTAGGTCATCGAAGGAGCAAATTTCTAATTAGCAAAGTGTAGCAGCCAAGCCAATTCTATCCATTCAACATTTCTTCCAAGTCCACCAAAACATAAAAATATAAATCTACATATATGTCTTTCAGTTTCATATCATCAATTCATTTCAGGGGACTAAACCATTCAGTTTTTGTAATTTGCAAAAGTTACTCCAACAGAAGCACGGAGTTCTAGCCTTCTAGCCTTCTAGAGAATGGATACTCCAACAGAAGCACAAAGTTGCTCCAACCTGGATAATGGATACAGATCCACAGAGTTCTAGCCATTCAATCAGGAATTCAAACTAAAAAATAAACAAACATCAAGCACCACACACTCTGCACCTTCTCTGCCTCCATGGCTCGCTGCTAGCCGCTAGGGTTAGCCGCGCTGAGAGAAGAAGGCAGGTAGCGCTCAAAGACAAATGGGGAGGGGATGAGGGCATCAACGCAGACCACCAAATGGTGGGGGACGGGGAGGGGAATGGCGGTGGTAGTAGCCACCATCAGCACCTTGGGGGAGAAGGAGCACTTGGGGAAGAGGCCGCCGCGCCATCAGTTGGGGGAGAGGGTGACCTGCCTCCGCCAAGATCCTCGTCATGCTCACTGCAATGCAGCCCTACCACTCGCTGCCCTTTGCTTCACCAGGCGCCAGTGCCGCCGCCAGCTCCGTGCTCACCGCCCTCCGCTTCAGTTCGGGTCGGGGAGAAGGGGATAATGACAGTGGTCAACCGATAGGGGTAAGGTCCACCTATAGGGGTATATTGATGCTTCAAACGGTCATTTTTTAATGTGACGCCGCCAGATCGTCACACAAAAATAGGTCATAGTGTCATATAAACAAAACCGACGACGGGCACCCAACGTGGGACATTTTGTGACGAAACTGCGTACCTTTATGTGACACAATAAGGGGGGTCATCACAAATAATTCTGGGGCTCATAAGTTTGTGACCACACAAAAAAATCATCACAAAAAGTGACATTATATGACAAAAACTATCCCCGTCATGAGCCATTTTGTCACAAAAAGTTAGATTTCTTGTAGTGCCTGGAGGAAAATGTGGATTAATCAAGTTCTATTTTGGGGTGTGCTCGATGGAATCTGCCCGATGTAGCTCACTTTCAGGGTGCTTAGTGTCTAGTGGTAGACGAGCGCTTCTGAATGTGTGTTATTTCGGGCGGTTCTACCATAGTTGATACCAGAGCCAATAATGAGTCTACGAGTTTCATCACTCTTTTCTAAAACCTAAAATTTTACCAACAAAAGTTTTGCAAAAAGTAGGATGTGATAAATTATGTAAATAAGTATAAGCCCTAGCAATATGGTCTATCTAGGATAGCGGCACTGGTTTTATCTAATCAATTTTCTGCATGTACACTAACTTATGCTGCGTAAGAAAGCATTTAGCAAAGCGACAAGTGAGTGTGCGATGTGCTGAGAAGTTTTGCGAATGTCGCTATATTCTGGCCTGAGTGAACGTATAGGCCGATGCATGCATCATGAAAAGAGAATCTTGCTTAAATTAAATTTCCCCCTATATGTATAAATTGGGTTAGTGAATTGATAGGATAACTAAAAGAATGTTTTAATAAACGTCTTATCATTTCTATAATCTCTTGTTCCTAATCTGGAGGGTTGTCCTAAATGGTTGGTTCCTATCTATTTTCATATGAACTTGAGATCTGGTCATGGGAGCACTAGTGCCGGAGCGGGCCATGGTCTTGGTGAGGGCCAAGGTGAAAGTGGTCGGGGCAATAGGAATGACAACAGGGAGAGCCATGAGGCTCCACTTCTGGCTCCTCCTCTACCACCGCCACCTTCGATGACTCATGCGGAGATGTTGGCTACTCATCATGAGTCAGCCCGTGCTATGGAGCTATTAGCACAGGCTATCGGTGGCTTTGCCCGTGGAGGCCACGGGGAAAAATGGTGGGAATAGGGGTGTTGCCCACGGCCTCGAGGGACCCTGCTCTTATTAGGATTTCTTGAAGATGCACCCACCCACGTTCATGCCGACTGTTGAGCCTCTAGATGTGGAGCATTGGCTTCATATTCTAGAGCAGAAGTTTCTGCTACTCACCTTAACTGAGGAGCAGAAGGTGCGCTTTGCAGCACAACAGCTATTGGGATCTGCTAGTGCATGGTGGGACACATTTAATGCCATGTAGCCGGTGAATAACTAGATGACTTGGTAGGAGTTTACTATGGCCTTCAGAGAGTATTACATTCCTGCTGGTGTTCTAAATAGGAAGTTAATGGAGTTCCTAGATCTGAGATAAGGGGGCATGTCTATGATGGACTATGTCAACAAGTTCAACCACTTATCACAGTATGCTGGGTCTCGCGTCGATACAGATGAGAAGAAGAGGGACCATTTCTATCGTGGCCTCTCTTGCAGCCTATAGGAGTTATACACAGGAAACTACCAGACCTTTGGGACTATGATGAATGTTGCTATTGCCATGGAGGGACTACAGCGTGACTCTCAAGCAGAATGGAAGCACAAGCGGGTGGCTACTAGGTCTTCTAGTCACCCCTAGGCTTAGAAGATATAGGTTGTCTGGCGGGTGCCCTATCAGTTTTTGGGTGGGCATTCGTTTCGATAGACTCAACAGACCTATTAGGCACCTTCCACTTAGTATCATGCACCTACTCTGCATGTGCAACATCAATAGCCCCAGGGATAGTAGGTCCCACCTCATCAAGGATAGGGGAACAAGCCTGGTGCTTGTTTCAAGTGTGGCAAGGAAGGCCACTATGCTCAGAAGTGTCTGCAAAACCAGCCTGCACAGTCTGCTTAGACCTCAGCTAACTCTCGTCTGATCAAGCGGACTATTATCAAGAAGAAGCTGCCAGTAAGCCATTCTAGGCAAGTTAATTTCACAGAGGTTGAGGAAATATTGTAGAATGAACCGGTGAGGGCTGGTATGTTTACCATTGATTCCCATCCAGCTTATGTGTTGTTTGATTCTGGTGCATCACATTTATTCATGAGCATGGGATTTGCACATAGGCACAATATACCTCTTATGGCTATACCTTTTGCCTATAGAATCAGTACTCCAGGTGCATAGTTGTGTGTTAATACTCGGACAGACATAGTTGGATTAGTGTTAGCCACTCACACTTACCCTCTTTAGTTCATGGTGCTGCCTAGGCAAGGCATTGATGCAATTCTAGGAATGAACTGGTTGCGTGTTTATGGGGTAGTCTTGGATCTAAAGTAGAGAGTTGTTGAGTTACGGCTTCCTTCTTTTAAGGATAGGATGTCTCTTCTTATGCCCTTAGATCCAGCCTTACCTGTTGCTGCTCATGCTAAAGCTTCTCCTGATCTTACCTCTATTCCTATGGTCTATGAGTTCCCAGATGTCTTTCCTAAAGATCTACTTGGGTTACCACCGGATAGAGATGTGGAGTTCTCAATAACCTGGCACTGCTCCTATCTCCTGGCGCCCGTATCGCATGGCCCCAAAGGAATTGGCTGAAATGAAGTAGTTAGAGGAGTTATTAGAAAAGGGATTCATCCGTCCTAGCTTTTCACCATGGGGTCGTCCAGCTATTTTTGTGAAGAAAAAGGATGACACTCTTCGGATATGTGTGGATTACGCCCTCTCAATGTGGTAACCATTAAGAACAAGTATCATTTACCTCGTATTGATACTTTGTTTGATCAACTAGCTGGTGCCAAGGTGTTCTCCAAGATTGATCTCTGTTCAGGTTATCATCAAATCAAGATTAGACCACAAGATATACTAAAGACAACTTTTTCTACTAGGTATGGGTTGTATAAATACCTAGTTATGTCTTTTGGTCTCACCAATGCTCCTGCATTCTTCATGTATCTCATGAATTTAGTATTTATGCCGGAGTTGGACAAGTTTGTAGTGGTATTCATTGATGATATCCTGATATACTCCAAGAATAAGGAAGAGCATGCCCAACACCTTCGGACAATACTGACTTGACTAAGGCAGCACAAGGTGTATGCCAAATATAGCAAGTGTGAGTTTTGGTTAGATCGAGTGTAGTTTTTGGGACATGTTTTGACACCTGAATGTATCTCTGTAGATCCAAGCAAGGAGCAAGATGTGCTAAATTGAAAGTCTTTCAAGTCAGTGCATCAGATTCGTCAGTTCCTTGGTCTTGCTGGGTACTATCAATGCTTCATTCCTGACTTCTCCAAAATAGCTCAGCCGATGACCACGCTACTCTAGAAAGATGCCAAGTTTGTTTAGAGCCCGGCTTGTGAAGAAGCTTTCCAAGCTTTGAAGAATTTTCTTACTACTGCTCCTGTTCTGGCCCAATCAGATATTGATAGACCTTTTGATGTATATTGTGATGCCTTGAAGACAGGGTTGGGATGTGTGCTTATGCAGGATGGGCATGTGATAGCTTATCCTTCACGCCAACTGAAAAAGCACGAGGTAAATTATCCAACCCATGATTTAGAGCTAGCTGCTGTAGTGCACGCTCTAAAAATTTGGAGGCATTATTTGTTGGGAAATAAAGTACACATTTTTACGGACCACAAGAGCCTCAAATATATTTTCACTCAGTCTGAGTTAAATATGAGGCAAAGGAGATGGTTGGAATTAATTAAGGATTGTAACTTGGAGGTACATTACCATCCTAGAAAAGCTAATGTAGTAGCTGATGCTTTGAGCCAAAAGTCATATCAGGTTGAAGAAACACCCTTGTCTCTCAACCATGCTGAGGTTCTAGCTCACATTGCCTTAGTCTCAGATTTACTTGAGTAGATTATTATGGAACAAAGGCAAGATACTTTAGAAATTCCTCACATCAAGAAATTAATTACCGAAGGGCGTGGTTCTCAGTTTAGTATTGATGAGCAAGGGGTAGTAAGGTATAAGAACAGATTGGTGGTTCCATCAAATGAGGAGATTAGAAGGAAGGTTTTGAATGAAGCTCATCATTCCAAGTTGACCATCCATCCTGGCAGTAACAAGATGTACCATGATTTACGCCACTTGTATTGGTGGTCCAATATGAAGTAGGATATCACCAAGTACATCATGGAGTGCGACACTTATGGGAGAGTTAAAGTAGACCACATGCGTACCCTAGGATATTTGTAGCCTTTGCCTATTCCTGTTTGGAAATGGGAAAATATTTCCATGGATTTCATTGTGGGTTTACCCCGCTCGTCCAATGGCTATAACTCTATTTGGGTCATTATGGATCGCCTTACTAAGTCAGCTCATTTTCTCTCGGTGGATACTAGATATTCAGCTAGAAAGTATGTCAAGCTGTATTTTGACCGAATTGTGACCTTGTGTCAATATAGAATTTTTGTCCCGTGTCGAGGACACACGCAGCAAGCTGGAAGGGTCTGCTCGATGGAGTTGTAGATCCTGTGCACTCCTCCCGAGACGTGCCAGTCAATTTGACCCTGTAATTAACAAGGAGAGAAAGCTTTTCAGTAATTAAGGGCGGAACTTGCCGGTGTTGCCAGACAGTCCCGAATGTGCGGCTCTAAGAGCCGATATGAAAGGAGATCGACTAAATAGTCAATTCTAGCATATTCATGAGAATAAATCGGTTAAAGCTCATTGGGTTGTATAAGAAGAATCAGTTATCATTCAAGATAAATGTTGTTATTTGAGCAGATATTAATCAATGGCAAAAAGATATCAACAATGATTGGTTTATGCTGAGCCAATGATTACAAGCAACCGAACCCCTTTTATGTAAAGAAACAAATTCAACACCATTTAACCGTTTAATA
The DNA here is from genome assembly GCF_019320115.1 of Miscanthus floridulus. Classification (NCBI taxonomy): domain Eukaryota; kingdom Viridiplantae; phylum Streptophyta; class Magnoliopsida; order Poales; family Poaceae; genus Miscanthus; species Miscanthus floridulus. The sequence goes on from NC_089587.1 coordinate 195,231,497, forward strand.
AAGATAAATCTAATAAACATGTTAGATCTCATCTATCGCTATGACCAGTGGGGCATGAGGCAAAATTATGCAGGCCATAGAAATAACAATAGACTCAACGACCCTAACTCATTACTAATATCAGTGGGGTATGAGGCGGAATCATGCAGGTAGTAATATAATAATAAGATCATGGGGCAAACACATCCTTCAACCTATCTTTACTTCAACGGTCTCGTGATGTGAACTGTTCGTGAAAGCACTCGATATTGGCTAAAATAGCCAATTCAGGCATAGCGCAAAGTTAAAATCATGCCTTTATCAGGAATAGATCTACCGAATAACGATCCCCACTCCACGATGCTAATAGTGGGGTGTGAGGTAGAATCACACAGGCCATGATAACGGGCCATGGAACGGTTTTCGCTAGCCAATAAATCTACTCAAGACGCAACATGCTCTAGCCGCACATTATGCATGATCAAGATTAATGTAAAACAGCCGATAAAACATAACTCATCGTTTAATGCACAGGTTAGATCAGTTTTAGATTAACAAACGATGGGCTAAGCAGGATATAAGGCCGATCTAGATCAATCCTAATCGGGCAGAGTGATATTGCTATAATTTAGATGAATAATGAAAGCAATAAGCAATATCAGTAACTTAATGAATCTACCAAAGACTGTCATCCTAAGGTAGAGTCGATAACTTGACCTTGATCTAGTTCATGCAGTGGGGGTCGACCGGATCGATGCAACCATGCTTGAACTAGGCAAGAATCGATAACTAACTTATACCAGAGTCGTAGTGGAGGTCGACCGGATCGATGCTGCCGTATGAATAGAGGTATAAGTCATGATGGTACTTACAACAAGCAGTGGAGGTCGACCGGATCGATGCAGCCATACTTGTTGAAGAACTCGCCAAGATCTACTCTACTCCTACTCCTAAGGGGTGGCCAGAGCCAAAAAAGTAAATGACTTATATATTGGATTGATTGTTGTTTTTTTACAATAGTCGAGGTTCAGTATTTATACCCAGGACCTATGCATGACTCCTATCTAAGCATGACTCATCACAATTTTTGACCCTAGAGAAAACATTCCTAATTTAAGATAACTTGGACTCTAATCTTTCCCCTTTTGTAGAGTCCATCATGTTTCATCCTGGCGCCGATCGTAGCCTTTGTCATTATCTATCAGCGCTGCCTGAAGAAAGCTGATTCCAATGCTACATTTGAATCAGCTGATCCCGATCTGCACGCAATTGATTCCCTACTGACATGATCATGGGAGCTTTTGAGTCCCTGTGACTCTTCATCCAAATTTTGGTGTAAACACATGCCCCCAAATTTTGGGATAAAAGTAATTTTATTCCAAAATTATCACGCCAACGCCCTCGATAGGTCCGTAGTCATGGGTAAAGAATCTCGATCTAGGGTCTACTATTTGTCCTCGTCCTATTTCTGCTCAGTGAGCACATGCTTCAAAACTTTTACGAGAGCATCATTGCTTCACGGGCACTTGGACTCATCTTTCCGGGCCGGCTATAAAATGCTTATCTGACCCTGGCGGGAGCACCTCAAAAATTCAGCCATGTTTCTCTTCTATCTACCTCCTCGAGTGCTCTCGACTCCGCCGAACCCTCCATGGTCTATCCTTTTGCTATGAAGGTCTCAAGCGGTTAGAAGAATTCTTGTGCATAGGGTGATTGTGTCTCCCATCTTAGCACCTTGTCGAGCAAGAGAATCAGCTACTGCAGTTAGAAGAATCCTTGTGATATCGCCTAGGTCTTCTCTCCATGCTCGCAGAGATGTTCTAGTGTTTGTAAGGGCTAAAATGCGTGGACACTTTCCCCTTGTTTGTTCAACCAATATGCCCATCGGAGAAAGCCGCAAGCTTCTTTCCAGCGGCTTCGAGAAATCAGATGGACATTTGATAGACAGACAGCCTTTTCCTTCCCTGTCGTAATTAACGGGCCGATGTGACTTGGTTTATGATGACTTTCGGCCCTATGGGATTCGAACTTCCTTCAATCCAAAGAGGACTTTGGTGGGCTAATTGCTGGTCAATGTAAATTTTTTGCATTATCCCATGGAATTCTATAACTTAAGAGAGCAATAAGTCCGAATCTATTATCTCTTCGTTATCTATTCCCTGAATTCTCGAGACATCAATCCTTTTCCGTATCTGATCTCGATTTCACACCACTGGTGAAATCTATCTCTCTGCCTTCCTGGGCTATATATACAGGCCACGGCTGGGGATCGAGAAACAACTCGCCTCACCTCAAACCTTCCATGTCCTTAGTATAGTTCCTGCTTTTTCATAGGTTTGAGATCATGGAGAACAACAAGAAATTTGTTGAGGAGGCCCTCAACGGACCTGCATCATCGCGTCAGCACCTTCATCGTCAGGAGGTTACAACTCGTGGTGCACCCACTACCTCGGGGAATAGGACCGACTTTGTTCGGCCTTTAGGGTCCTCTTCGTTAACAACTCATCGTCAGCTACCTTGTTATCAAAGGAAGCAACTTGATAATGACAATCTGCTTGCCTCCATTGATTAGCATGGCAAGAGTCTCAATGAATGTCTCTCCCTCGCAGAATCGGCTATGGCCATGGTTCGATGTCGATCACCTCCTAAGGCTAATTCTGTGGAGGGTAGACTGGTTAAGGCTAAGGCTAGAATTACAGGTGAGATTTCTGTTATATCCTTTGCTTCCTTCCAATTTCATCTTCAAGACTCTGATCATCTTCCCTTTGAATCTTTTAGATTTGTTTGCTCAACTGGAGAGCCTCCAATTGGCTATGGAGCACGCGACAGGATTTGTCAATGCCAGAGGCACCGTCCCGGTGGTTCGCCTGCATGACGTCTCAAACCGTGTTAGAGAGGTCGCTTTGCATGGCGTTCGCCATGGTGCTATCATGGCATTGGCTTCTGCGCAAGTCCATTCTGGCCACGAGCTTCGGTTCCTTCCCCAAGGCTTTCCAGCTACGGCACACCCTAGGGATTATGAACGCTTGATTGAGGACTTCTTCAGTGTTGCTAACTCTATAGCCTTTATCTCCTAGGCCTGATGATATAGTAGCCAAAGTGTTTTTCAGCCCGTAGTTTGTAATAGGTGATATTAGCAAACAATTTCTCCGTCTTGAGTGATTTTCCCTTTTGTTTTGTACTACATACTACATGCATCACTTTGTCTATGTCTGCTTTACTCCTGTGGGCGATACACATTGTACTGGCTTTTACCCTTTTGGGTTTATCTTTGCACTAGAAGCGATACCCTTCTGGTATCGGCTATTAGAGCTGACAACCGAGCAAATTGGTCGTCAAATATTAATCCAAACATTAGGGTAATATTCCTTTAAATATTCCCCATTTGATTGCTCCGCCGAATCCTTCTTTTCCTCTCAGTGTTTCCAAAATATAAGTATTACCCGGCGCACATCGCTTGATCCGATGAGGTTCTTCCTAGTTAGGTGACCATTTGCCGGATTTACTGCCTTTTGACCCGATCGGCAATTTCACTTTCCAGACCAAGTCTCCTTCAGAGAATTGCTTAATCGCAACCTTTTATATTTTACAACCCTCGGTTTATTGGCTTCAATGTTTTTCAAGAGCATGCAGCTGAAGTCAACTCAAGTCTTTTAGTTATTCATCACAAGATTCTGGTAGACTTCAGCTGATAAATCACTCTGCAACATAACACGCCTTGATCCAGTTTGAACTTCCCAAGGAAAGACTGCATCGTGTCTATGCACAAGTTCATAAGGCGATCAACTCCTTTACTCTTGGTCATCAAGGGCAATCTATTCCCAGCCTTCTCCATAGTTTTGTCTCCCTTTTCCATTTTTGAAGATCAGGTCCTTTGTTCTGGCTGAAGAACCAATTTTGAAAATAGTCCGATTCTAGACTCTCGGTTTTAATTCTATCTAGGTCTGAAAACATGACCTTTATTAAGAGAGCCCTTCGAATCTTCCATCCTTAGTCATCTGGCACCACATTCTCTTTCGACATTGGTGAAGTGGCATTTCGCCTTCTATTAATTGCGGTTGCCTTTTGCTCGTCCCGAGGCATCCGCCTCTTCGCTTCATGTCTTCAAATACCAGCCGAGGGCTTCGACCTCAAACACATCTCTATTCGCAACGGTTCCTTCGCACTCTTCCTCCTGCCAAAACCCTGCAGCAGGTTTTCTTCCTCTCTTCTGTAGATCTAATCATTCCTCATGGCCGGCGACGATAATCGAAGGTAAGCACGCGGCAGAGGAGATCCTAGCAGAAGACATGCCGATGAACCAGCGTCTCCAATGCATGAGGTGAGATTGGCAACCTCTATTCATGATGGTGACCTATTCTGACTCGCCTATAGGTTCAATTGTGAATGACAACCTTCATCCTTTCCTAGGACCGACAAACCCACTAATGATGCATCTTCCGTGCAGGCTTCATCATCGAGTTCTTCCAACTCATATGATGACGATGATGCCCGGTGCTTCTTCCAAGAATGGAGGGCGGCCGAGGACCGCTATTCCAAGCGATTCGAAACAACGGCCAACTTGAGATTCGTCTAGGGGTCTTCCAAGCGGCCCTTAATGCGGCTGAGGAGGAGGCCAACGCCGTTCGAGCACGGCTGGCTGAGTCTGATACCGCGGTAGCAGGTAAGATGAGTTCCATGAATGTTTCTATTCTGGTTTCCATTGCCTTTGTCTTGATATTCTTCTATGATCGCTTGCTCAAACGGTGTAATTGGAGTCTCTCCAATTAGCGGCAAACACGACCGCGATGCCCGTCAATGCTAGGGGTTCCCTCATTGATGCTCGTCTCCAAGACATCCCGGCCCATGTCCAGGAGATTGCCCTTCACGGCGTTCGTCATGGCGCGTCGGTGGCGCTAACTTGGCGCTAGGTCCAAACCAGGCATGATCTCCACGCCATGGAGGTTGGCTTCTCGATTGGCGATGGCCCTGAGGGACATGAAGATTTGATAGAAGATTTCACCATAGCGGCTGGAGGCCATCGTGGACATCACATCCGCTCAGGATGTGGTGAACAAAGTCTTCGACTAGATTGTACTTAGGGGAACCAATGAACAAAGACTTCTCTTTCATGAATGCGCCTCAGTGCAATGCCCTTGTGTATGATTGTTTTTGCTTTTTGTTTTTGCTCTATAGGCGATACATATCGTATCGGCTTTCATTGTCTTTGAAGATTTTCATTTTTTGAACTAGAGGCGATACCCTCCTGGTACCGGCTATTAGAGCCGAGAGCGAATCGGCTATCAAGTGTTAATCAAATGTTAGGATAACACCCCGCTAGAACTTTTCATATCAAAGGTCAAACGATTAATCAACCTAGGTCAAGCGTCCTATTAAGCGAAATAGAACTTCTTTAAGAAATTCCATTAACTCTGAATCGCGCTTACACTTTGACTCAGCATTCACATACGTCGGCCTAAATCCATCTCCAAGACTCAATGCTTATTTTTCCTTTAATCTAATGGCCGACTGTGAAGCCATGACTTTTCTACTAAAACAAACTCTCAGAGCCGATCCCTTGCATCGGCTGTTGGCTTTCATTGCTGATCTTAATGAAGCCTTCTTCCCATGACTTGCCAGAAAAACATTCGAAGTCTCCTAGTTCCCAAAAGACTGGATCAGCTGTTGCGATGCTCATGGACTCATCAACACGAACCAGTTCGACATCATCTCCTATGCCATTGAATCAAACACTGATGCATGGTCGATGGTATATAGCAGTTCACATGAATCCAATCACGACTGAGGAGCAAACTATATGACCCTTTTTCCATCGATGACGAAGAATGTTGTGAGCAGAGTCTTGCTTCCGATTGTTAGTTCGACGTTTATTGCCCCCAGGTCTTAGACATATTACCTCCAAAGTCTTTAAGCATCATGTCAGTCTCCATCAGATCTTCTGGTCCTTTGCCAAGTTTATGAAAAGTAGTGTAAGGCATAAGATTGACAGAAGCACCTCCGTCCACCAACATGTTGTTCATCGGCTTCCCATCAACAAGACCTTTCATATATAAAGCTTTTAAGTGCCGATGTTTGACTGGTTTGTCAAATATTGCTTGTTGTACAACCATGTTAACTTGGCAACTATCTCCTCATACTCTGATTCATCAAAATCCAAATAAACTTCTTGATCTATCGGAGCTCTGAATTCTGATGGCAATAGAAAAGCCATTTGGATATTAGCCAACTGGTTGCTTTCTATCGGCTGTCTGCTTGGTACACCATACTTGAGGTTTACCGGATGCCTGAGCCTGTTCCATCTCTTTATTCCTTAGGCATTGCACCCTTCTCTTCTGGCTTCTTGTTAAACCTCCTGGACACCATTGGCCCTCCTGCCAAACATATTTTCTTTCATTGCCTTTCTCTTTATGATTAGCCTAGTCCTGGTCAACAACTCTTTTTCCAAGCTGATCATGAACACTTTTATTTTTTAAGTGTCGATCCATGTTATTATGATGATATGCATCTTGAGCATGGATAGACCGGTGGCTGGTTTGAAACTTCCTATACTCCCAATATTGATTGCTATATTCTAGACAGTCATGTCTAGTAGGCAACTTCAAACCTTCATTCCAGCAATGTCTAAAGAAAGGACAATTCTAATGTAATTTGGCTTGTTTCCTTTCATACCTCTCTTCTTTAGTTGATGCTGGTACGCTTGATCTCTTAACTAACATTGATAATCCTTTTCTTTCTACCGCTGCCACTTATTCAATAGAATCCGAGATGTAACCCACGGCTTTGTCGTCTCTACTTTTGACGTCTTTCCCTAGCTCGTATCGGCTCTTTTGCTCGGTCCAACGTCTCCTAATCTCTCTATACTCGCTAGCCGATATTTGCATCTTAGGATCGACTGTTCTAGCTTCTTTTGATTTGGTTGATGTTAGGACCTTAGTTTTTCCTTTGAATAGCCCAGCATCAACCATGTTTTGATCTCCTAGGGAAAGGATTATCATCAACTTTCATTTTCTGAGGCGTATCAAATTTGAGCCTCCCCTGCTGAATAGCCCTCTGTATATGCTGCCGAAAATTCTGCATTCGTTGGTGGAATGAGAAGTAGCATTATGGAACTTGCAGAACTTCTTATTCTTTAATTGATCAGGGGGCAACATGACATGACCATCGGGCAACTTGATCTGCCCTTTCTCAAGTAAGAAATCGAAGAGCTTATCTAATTTGGTGACATCAAAGTCATAGCTCTCCTCAACTCCTCTTCCCCAAGGATTTGGCACCATTACTGTCTTCTTGCCCCAATTCCATTCAGCCACAGCAACCTCTTCTTCTTCATCTTCATAGCCGTCATCGACTGAGTATGGATCATAAGCTTCGGCTACTGTGGTACTCTTCTGGAACCAGGTATCTCTACGCATACTCTGGAATTGGCTATTGAGCGCTGCTACTTCGTTGAGCCAATTGACCCAAGTTGTCAAATTCTTGTCCCAGCAGCTTTTCTTTCCACATCGGCAGCATTCCTTGAACAGCTAAAGCAGCTAGTTGATCATCGGCCAAGTTTAAGGAGAAGCACAAGTTCCTGGTTTCTCGGAACCTCTGAAGAAATTTAGTGCCCGATTCATTAGTCTTCTATCTTATAGTTGTTAGATCGGTAATCTTCTTTTCTCCAGTCCTAGTGTAAAAATATGTATGAAACTTCTTCTCTAGGTCAGCCCAATTGGCAATGGAATTGACTGGCAATGATGAAAACCAAGTGAAGGCTGGCCCTGATAAGGACAGAGAGAAGAAACAAACTCGATGGGCATCCTCAACTGATGCTTCGCCCAATTGTGTAAGATACCGACTGATATGTTCTATCGTGCTTGTACTGTCTTGGCCAGTGAACTTAGCGAATTCTAGGAGCCTATAATTTGTTGGAAGAGCGACCAAATCATACCATTCTAGATATGGGCGTTTGTACGAAAAGGTCAGCCCTTTTGGCTTCAGACCGAACTGATTCTTCATCATCTCGGTCACCCTCAGAAGTAATTCATCAGCTTGCGGATTTGGATTTCTTTGCACCTGCTGACCCATCTGTGGATTGAAATCCCATGTGCCTTGGTATCCTAGATTTGGCATCATGTGAAGGGTGTTATAATCCGTGCCATAGTGATACCCTTGTGGAATCTCGATCTGTTGGGCCCTTTGCTGGCTTGCTGCTTGAAGTCTCTGATTGTAGACATAAGGATCTATATCTCTATGGATCCTTTGAATTGATGGTGCTATTTTTTGAGCCGACGACGGTATGTGGCCTGATGTGCCAAAATTGATCACCTGGTTCTGACTTTGCCTCACCGGCTGTTGCACATGCTGTACTGACGGTCCAGGATTGTACTATATCTGATTCGTAGTAGTTCCTTGAGCCTAGTTCAGATGAACCCTAAACTGTCTGGACATCACCATTACCTAGCTGGTGCTGCTTCTTGATGGCTGGTACCGACTTGATTAGTCCCTTGGGTCGACGGATCTGGAATGTTGTAATAAGTCAGTCCGCCTTGACCAACTAGAAATCCATGAATCGCCTCTCTCATGGCGTTGTGGAATATGTCCACGAAAGCTTCGTTATGGCTTGATATGGCATCACGAACAGATTTGTCTACAACTTCCTTAAAGAAACGCCTATCTTCATCTTCAGTTGTATCTGTCTACCCGTGTAATAGAACTCTTGGTAGTGGAAATTTCTGAACAATTGTGTTGTCACGTGTTTTGGTGTAGGACAACAAACATTTGTTCTAAACTCTTCTGTAGCTTTGCTGATGATACCCTTATCCCCATCAGGTAGATCTTCATAATGCAGCATAAGGATGTCGTTGTTGTTGTGAACCGCCATGACGATTGTGGGGTCCCACCGGGCGTGCCAGAAATGTGTGTCGACATAGAATTTTGTCCCGTGCTGAGGACACACGCAACAAGCCGGAAGGGTCTGCTCGATGGAGCTGTAGATCCGCCTAGCTTCAGCACAGGGATGGTCGATCCTGCGCACTCCTCCCAAGACATGCCAGTTCAATTTGACCCTGTAATTGACAAGGAGAGAAAGCTTATCAGTAATTAAGGGCGAAACTTGCCGGTGTTGCCAGACAGTCCCGAATGTGTGGCTCTGAGAGCCGATATGAAAGGAGATCGACTAAATAGTCGATTCCAGCATATTCATGAGAATAAATTGGTTAAAGCTCATTGGGTTGTATAAGAAGAATCGGTTATCATTCAAGATAAATGTCGTTATTTGAGCAGATATTAATCAATGGCAATAAGATGTCAACAATGATTGGTTTATGCTGAGCCAATGATTACAAGCAACCGAACCCCTTTTTATATAAAGAAACAATTCAACACCATTTAACCGTTTAATAAAGATAAATCTAATAAACATGTTAGATCTCATCTATCGCTATGACCAGTGGGGCATGAGGTAGAATCATGCAGGCCGTAGAAATAACAATAGACTCGACGACCCTAACTCATTACTAATATCAGTGGGGCATGAGGCAGAATCATGCAGGCCGTAATACAATAATAAGATCATAGGGGCTAACACATCTTTCAACCTATCTTTACTTCAATGGTCTCGTGATGCGAACTGCTCGTGAAAGCACTCGATATCGGCTAAAACAGCCGATTCAGGCATAGCGCACAGTTAAAGTCATGCCTTATCAGGAATAGATCTACCGAATAACGATCCCCACTCCACGGTGCTAACAGTGGGGTGTGAGGCAGAATCACATAGGCCATGATAACGGGCCATGGAACGGTTTTCGCTAGCCAATAAATCTACTCAAGACGCAACATGCTCTAACCGCACGCTATGCACGATCAAGATTGATGTAAAACAGCCGATAAAACGTAACTCATCGTTTAATGTACAGATTAGATCAGTTTTAGATTAACAAATGATGGGCTAAACATGATATAAGGCCGATCTAGATCAATCCCAATCGGGCAGAGTGATATTGCTGTAATTTAGATAAATAATGAAAGCAATAAGCAATATCGGTAACTTAATGAATCTACCAAAGACTGTCATTCTAAGGTAGAGCCGATAACTTGACCTTGATCTAGTTCATGCAGTGGGGGTCGACCGGATCGATGCAGCCATACTTGAACTAGGCAAGAATCGATAACTAACTTATACCTAGAGTCGTAGTGGAGGTCGACCGGATCGATGCAGCCATACGAACAGAGGTATAAGCCATGATGGTACTTACAACAAGCAGTGGAGGTCGACCGGATCGATGCAGCCATACTTGCTGAAGAACTCACCGAGATCTACTCTACTCCTACTCCTAAGGGGTGGTCGGAGCCGAAAAAGTAAATGACTTGTATATTGGATTGATTGTTGTTTTTACAATAGCTGGGGTTCGGTATTTATACCTCGGGACCTATGCATGACTCCTGTCTAAGCATGACTCATCACAATTTTTGACCCTAGAGAAAACATTCCTAATTTAAGATAACTTGGACTCTAATGTTTCCCCTTTTGTAGAGTCTATCATGTTTCGTCCTGGCACCGATCGTAGCCTTTGTCATTATCTGCCAGCGCTGCCTAAAGAAAGCCGATTCTAGTGCTGCATTCGAATCAGCTGATCCTGATCCGCATGCAATTGATTCCCTGCTGACATGATCTTGGGAGCTTTCGAGTCCCTATGACTCTTCTTCCAAATTTTGGTGTAAACACCTTGCATAGAGTTCCTCTTACTATCATCTCTGATAGAGGGTCAGTCTTTGTCTCTCACTTTTGGGAGCAACTCTAGGAATGTCTTGGTACTAGTCTCCTCCAAAGTTTAGCCTACCATCCACAGATTGACGGCCAAACAGAAAGGGTAAATCAGGTACTTGAGGATATGTTGAGAGCTTGTGCCATTTCTTTTCCTGAGAAGTGGGATAAATGCTTGAACTTAGCTGAGTTTTCTTACAACAATAGCTATCAAGAAAGTATTCATATGGCACCCTTTGAAGCTCTGTATGGAAAGAAATGTAGGACACCACTTAACTGGGTTGAAGTGGGAGACCGTGGATATTTTGGGCCTAATTTCATCAAATAAGCTCGAGAGCAAGTCAGTATTATTTAGAGTCATTTGAAGGTAGCTCAGAGCTGACAAAAAGTTTATGCGGATAAGCGAAGAAGGCCTTTGCAGTTTGTAGTTGTGGATCATGTGTATCTTAAGGTGTCACCTATGAGAGGGGTGCATCGGTTTGGTGTCCATGGCAAGCTAGCCCCTCGATATGTGGGCCCTTACAAGGTTTTGGAGCAGTGTGGCCCAGCTGCTTATCGTCTCCAACTTCCAGATATTTTATCGGCGATATACAATGTGTTCCACGTATGTCAATTGAAGAAATGTTTGTAGGTCCACTCGGAGGATGAAGCAATGTGGGAGCAAGAAAGTTATATCTTGAAGCATTACCCCCACCTTCTTTCTGGTTCATCGAGGTAGTTGCTTGCATTGAAATGTATTTCTTATCTCTTTTCCCACACTAGGCACATGAAATCTCGAGGCGAGATTTTGTTTTAGGGGGGTAGATTTGTAACACCCTCAGTGTTACACTATAAATTGTTTACTAAAACATTACATGAGCATCGTGCTTATGTGTTAATGCATGTAATATAGAGTGAAGATCAATTTCCATAACTTAAAACGACCAGTGGAAATGCACAACGAAAGGTTGTTCATGACTTATGAAATTATCAAGTAAGGATGTTCGTGAATTTTTATTGAACAAAAACACTATAGAACTTATATATGGAACTTTAATAAAGTTAGAAATACAAACTTTGTAGATGACGATGAAATACCTGTAGTCGAATAATGAATTCACTAGCTAACATATCTAATAGCTTGGAAATCGAATTTGACGTGAATTCGGTCAAGACTTAGTCGAATTTCTAAGGCTGAAAAATGGTTTGACAAAGCTATGTTCGACAATTTTTGTAGAGTAATTGGGTTAAGGAGTGATGGGGTATTAGGGCTTGTTTTAGTAGCCTAACATGCCCTCTTAAGTATAGCATAGGTGGTTTGGCATTTGAATCAACGATTTGGATTTTTAGGTCGCTTTAAAAAGCGAGCATGTCACGTGCTGGGTCGGGTTTCTCGCGTTGACGTGGTCACCGTGCTCCTGTGCCATCATCGGCACGCCAGCAGCGCACGCGCGTGACTCTAGCCGAGCTCGGCTAGCCAGCTATGGCCGACAACCCTAGCTTGCAACCATCCCGTCTCACTGCCTCGATGCGCGGCGCCGCTGGCACCGCTATTGGTGTCTCTGGGGCCACCCGCGTCGCTCTACTGCTTGGTTCTGCTCCACCAGGTGTCATCATCATTTCTGCTTGGGCGTAGTGACATCGCATGTGTACGGAAAATGGACCCTTGGCCCATTTACTTTGGATTTTGTTGTTTGATGATCAACACAACCAAATTAGACAAATAAATTTGCAAGTGATTATTTTGTAGTTCAATAGGATGCAAGATGTGACTTGGACGAAGGCGACATGATGATCTGATGATCAACACCATAAGCAAGACCCTAGAAGCACAAGAGAAGACCCAAGATATCAATCAAAGTCCAATCACAAAGATAGGAACCAAGCCGGACGCAAGATCATGAGAAATGAGCTCACAAAGGTGACCGGACGCTGGACAGCTCACAGAGGTGATGGGACGCTGGACCGGACGCTAGACATTTCACAGAGGTGATCGGACGCTGGACCAGACGCTGAGCAGCAAAGTGACCGGACGCTGAGTGCTAGAGTCCGGTCAACATCAGTAAGGTTCTAGGGAGCAATTTTTGTGACCGGACGTGTCTGGTCAGTGCTGACCGAACGCTGGTCAGAGTCCGGTCAGTAGCAGGAAAGCGGGATTTCATCCCCAAAGGCTACTTTCTCAGTGGGGCTTATAAATAGACCCCCCCCCAACCAACCATTTGAGTTGTGTGGAGCTAAGGAAATATATCAAGGGTGTTGATACACCATTTTAGTGATCTCCACTTGCATAGTGCTTAGTGATTCATTAGGTGATTAGCGTAGGTGCTTTGCGAAGTGCTTAGGTTGATTAGACCATTGCTTATGCACTTGCTCTAGGTTTAGGCCTAGTGTTTAGTGAGGTTTGCATACCTCTTACCACTCGGTGCTTGCGTGCACCATTGTTGTATATTGGAGGGGCTTGTAGTCTTGCGAGATCACACCAACCGCGGTTGTGGTGTGGCCGCCACCATGTACCGGAGGGAATAAGGCCCGCGGCGTTTCGGTCGGAAGCTTGGTAGTGAAGACGGCGGGGAGCATCCGGGAGAGGCTTGTCGGAAGGCACGTCGAAGACCCACTTGCGCGTGTGGAAGGCCCGAGGCTATCCATGGAGTTACCTGACTAGGAGCTTGGCCCTTGCGAGGGGCTCCAACGAGGACTAGGGGGAAGCTTGCCTGCTTCTCGATACCTCAGTAAAAATACCGAAGTCATCGACAGGAGTTTGCATATCTCTACCTTGCTCTTTAGCTTCCGCATTTACATTGATTGTATTACTCCTTTTGCGGTAGAGATAGCAACACACTAGCAAAACCATAGTTGCACATTTAGATAGTTTATCTTTTGCATAGGTTTTGGTAAGGTTAGAAAAAGAGGCCATAGTTTAGAGTTAGATTTTTAAGTTGCCTAATTCACCCCCCCCCCCTCTTCGGCGTCACGGTACCCTACAAGTGGTATCTGAGCCGGTTGGCTCAATTTGGACCTTTGGCATAACCGCCATTGAGCCGACACTATTTAGAGTAGTTGGAATGGATACCTCTAGACATCCGCACTTTGACGGCACTAACTTCCCCTACTATAAAGCTAGAATGGCTTGCTACCTTGAGGCGGTTGATTTGGGAGTTTGGAGAGTCACCCGTGACGGATGAAACCCATTAAGAATCCCAAAAAAACCAACCAAGAGTGAAGAAAAGGAAATTCATTTTAATGCTAGAGCTAAAAATTGCTTGTTTGAACCATTATTATGGATGTGTTTAACCAAGTGTTCACTTTAAATATGGCACATGAAATTTGGTTGAAACTTCAAGAGCTCCATGACGGCACATCAAATGTCTATGAGCAAAAACATTGTCTAGCTAAACAAAATTATGATTCCTTTACAATGAATGATGATGAGCTTGTTCATGATATGTATTCTTATTTGAATCTAATTATCAATGAGCTCCATTCAATAGGATTAACAAAGCTAGATGATGCGGACATCATGAGGAAGATCATCTCCGTGCTACCACAAAAGAAATATGCAAGAATCATCACCATCCTTCACAACATGGAGAACTTGAGCACCATGACTCCGGGCATAGTCATTGGCAAGATAGTGGCATTTGAAATGTCACGTAAGATGGGTCAAGATGAAGCCTCCTCATAGAGCAAAGGCAAAGCTCTCACATGTAGCGAAAAAAAGATGAAGGGCAAGAAAGTTGAGACAAGCTCAAGCTCAAGCTCCTCAAGTGAAGAAGAAGAAGAAGATGAGGATGATGATGATGATGATGAAGATTCAAATGAAGATGATCAATCTTCCTCCTCCACCTCTGACCTTGATGAAGAATCAATCAAGCTAATCAACAAGGTGGAGAAGATGATCCAAAGGCCCAATATCAAGGGTGTGCCCATCCAAATCCAAGATATCATTTTCACCAATCAAAGAAATGAGCAAAGAAAGAGAGGATGCTATGGATGCGATGAGTTGGGACACTTTGTGGAAGTTTGTCCAAACAAGCCCACACCCAAGACAAAGAAGAATGCATGCAAGAACCAAGCCCTCACATCAATAAGGTCATGGGATGATTCTTCAAGTGAAGAAGAACACCATCACAAGAGGTGAGGGCGCAAGCACTCATCATCAAGTTCTTCTTGTATGTGCCTTATGGCATGAGGTAATGAAAGTGCATCGTCTAGTGAGAGTGATAGTGATAGTGATCTTGAAATGCCTTCTTATGATGAAATTGTGCAACAAAATCTTAATTATGCTAAAGTTTGCACTAGTCAACAAAAGAAGCTCGAAAAATTAAAAGAAAAGCTAGATAGTTCACAAGAAGCATACAAAACTTTGCTTGAACAATATGAGAACTTTGCTAATCTCAATGTTGAACTATCTACTAAAATTGAGCAACTTGAGGCTAGTGCAACAATAAATGCATGCACAATCAATGATGAGCAACTTGTAAAGAAAAATAAAAAATTAAAAGAAAAGTTAGCTAGCTCACAAGATGCTTATAAAAGTTTGCTTGCTAAAATGGAAACCATGTGCAAACATTGTGATGAGCTAACTAATAAAGTTGCTAATCTTGAAGCCGTTAGTACAACCCCCACCAAGGCATCTAAAAAGAAAAGTTCTATCTTCAACATGTCTAAAAAGGATGCCTCTACTTCTTGTAATGATTTATGTTTAGACTCATCTTTGTGCAACCAAGTTTGTGTTGAGAAAGTTGTTGTAGATAGATGCACACAAGAGGTTGCAAAGGAGAATGAGCGACTCAAGCAAGAAGTAGCTCGCCTCACCAAGGACTTGACTCAAGTGAAAGGCAAGGCAAAGCAAGCCCAACTTCATCAAGATAACACCTTCAAGGCAGTGAAGAAGCTTGATGAAGGACAAACCATGGTTTGCTACGTGTGCCACAAGGAAGGCCACAAGTCCTATGAGTGCACGGTGAAGAATGGGAAAGGAGCAAAGAAGAAAGAGAAGAAGCAAACAAGCAAGCTCTCCAACACCTACACCAACAAGGTGGACAAGAAGGCCTCCACACCATACTTGTTAAAGAGGAAGAAAAATGATAAGGTGGTGGCCATCAAGGTGAACAAGCAAGCCATCAATGGGGTCAAACGCTTTTGGGTGCCAAAGGAAATCATTTCCAACAAGAAGAGCACCAAGACGGTTTAGATCCCGAAAGGGAAGTGAGAGGTCCGATGGACGTCGGGGAATTTGGAGACTTCGCAAAGTATGGGTGCATTTCATGGGGTGCATCATGATAGATCATTGCCAAGTGGGTTAGTGAATACTATGGACCCAAATTCCCCTTCCCATGTTAGGTAACTAGATTCTTTTTTCTTCAAGTGTTACTAGATTTAATTTCCTAACTAGTGGCATCTTTAAGCCTCTAGTTACTCTTCATGCCTAGGTTTGCATTTGCATGCTTATATCTTTTGTCATGCATACACTAGGTATATCTTATGGTAGGCTTACTCGGTTTCCTTCTTATTCCTTAAAGCAATTCTACATGGTTTGAAATTGTTTAGGAGCACGGCACAAAGCTTGTCTTTCGATTATTCATCTAATATGTGCCAAAGTCCAAATTGTAGATAATTTCTCCCAAATATCACCTTCGAAAATGGCTCTCACATTCATGTGATGTCATCTTTCAAGTGGTATTTTTTAGTCTAAAATCAATGTGCATGTTTCCTACAAGTATTCCATACTTGTGTGCACAAATTTAGGGGGAGGTTACTCTACAGGTTGGATGCTTTGAGACTAACACTTTTTCAAGCTTATCATGTGTGTAGTAGTCTCATTGCAAGGAAAATGGAGTCCGCGGAGTTAAGCATCATACTTCAAATATCCACCACCAATTGCAAGTGGTAGAAATCAAATTGATTTTCACATATGGTATTTCTAAACCGATATCATCATGTTGATTTCTTTTTTATATTTATATGCTTTCTCCATGCATTATATAGATTAAATTCCCTTGATCAATAATTTACCAATTATGCATATGCTTGCCTTCTACCATATGTATGCATATATTTAGGGGGAGCTTAGTCCATATAATGTGAGAGTCAAATTTTGTGGCCTATTCCACTCTACATATAAAGGATCACAAAGTTTGACCCTCCCTTATGCTACTAATGTCTTCCTTTTCGGTGTTCGATTCCAAAGGGGGAGAATTTAGAGGACCAAAAGCAAGCATTAATTTGTAAGACCAAAACCTAGATCATAATAACTTACAAGTGGTAATGGTCTACAAGTGGTGTCTACAAGTGATAATGGTCCGTCAAAGGGAGGATAGTGGATTATGGATTGCCTATGTAATGGGGAGAATTTGTAGGAAGCAAGGCTTAAATCCATAATGCCACATGGGGACATTTGCAAGGGCAAGATAAGTTTTTATGTGGTATCATTTAGTTTTACAAATAGTATATTTTAGCATCTTATAACCTTGCCCCTTGCATTGCATCCTAGCAAGTAGATAGTTTTTAAATTCCAATTTTTTATTATTTGCTTGCTTTGGTCGTGTTGTCATCAATCACCAAAAAGGGGGAGATTGTAAGGAAAATAGACCCTTGGCCCATTTACTTTGGATTTTGGTGTTTGATGATCAACACAACCAAATTGGACTAATAAATTTGCAAGTGATTGTTTTGTAGTTCAATAGGATGCAAGACGTGACATGGACGAAGGCGACATGATGATCCGATGATCAACACCATAAGCAAGACCCTAGAAGCACAAGAGAAGACTCAAGATATCAAGCAAAGTCCAAGCACAAAGATAGGAACCAAGACGGATGTAAGATCACGAAGCAACGAGCTCACAGAGGTGACTGGACGCTGGACCGGACGCTGGACAGCTCACAGAGGTGACCGGACGCTGGATAGTTCACAGAGGAGACCGAACGCTGGACCGGACGCTGAGCAGGAAACTAACCGAACGCTGAGTGCCAGAGTTCGGTTAACATCAGTAAGGTTCCAGAGAGTAGTTTTCATGACCGGACGCTGGTCAGAGTCCGATCAGTAGCAGAAAAGCGGGATTTCATCCCCAACGGCTACTTTCTCAGTGGAGCTTATAAATAGACCCCCAACCAGCCATTTGAGTTGTGTGGAGTTGAGGAAACATATCAAGGGTGTTGATACACCATTTTAGTGATCTCCACTTGCATAATGCTTAGTGATTCATTAGGTGATTAGCGTAGGTGCTTTGCGAAGTGCTTAGGTTGATTAGACCATCGCTTATGCGCTTGCTCTAGGTTTAGGCCTAGTGTTTAGTGAGGTTTGCATACCTCTTACCACTCAGTGCTTGCGCGCACCATTGTTGTACATTAGAGGGGCTTGTAGTCTTGCGAGATCACACCAACCGCGGTTGTGGTGTGGCCGCCATCGTGTACCTGAGGGAACAAGGCCCGCAGCGTTTCGGCCAGAAGCTTGATAGTGAAGATGGCGGGGAGCATCTAGGAGAGGCTTGCTAGAAGGCACGTCAGAGACCCACTTGCGCATGGGGAAGGCCCGAGGCTATCCATGGAGTTATTCGACCGGGAGCTTGGCCCTTGCGAGGGATTCCTTGTGAGGGGCTCCAACGAGGACTAGGGGGAAGCTTGCGTGTTTCTCGATACCTCGGTAAAAATACCGGAGTCGTTGACGGGAGTTTGCATATCTCTACCTTGCTCTTTAGTTTCCGCATTTACATTGATTGTATTACTCCTTTTGCGGTAGAGATAGCAACACACCAACAAAATCGTAGTTGCACATTTAGATAGTTTATCTTTTGCATAGGTTTTGCTAAGGTTAGAAAAAGAGGCCATAGTTTAGAGTTAGATTTTTAAGTTGCCTAATTCACCCCCCCCCCCCCCCTTCTTAGGCGTCACGGTCCGCTACAACATGGTCATAGTCTCCGTCGCCAACACGCGCACGTGCCTCTGCTCTGCCTAGCGTCCATGTCCCGCCGAGGCGACACAACGCCCTCTGTTCACCGTGCCACTGCCGTGCCACCCTTGCTCTGCTGCGCATGCAGCCATCCCTAGTGGCGCCTTGTCCTTTTCTATTTAGTGGCAAGCGCCACGCCGCACTCCCCAACCGCCGCCTTGAATGGCGTCACGTTAGTCTGGCCGAGCCATGCCAATGCAAACCGTAGCGCCGGGTCACTTCTAGGGTAATTGCGCTCGCCTGTGACTCAATTGGGAACTGAGCTATGTGCCAAGCCTGCCACTGTTGAAGTCGTACTGTGTCGAGCCCCAATTTGAAGATTCCCCATCGTCGGCCACCTTAAGACCGAACGGTGACGTCCACCAAATTAGCCTCGCACTGTCCACCTCCAACCAATTCCATGGCACCGTGTCTTCGCCTTGATCCCAACCACCCCATGCGCACCGCATTTTCACCATCATGCTTTCTCGGCCCCACTGACACGGTCGCGCCACCGCAGCCCATCGTTGTGCTTGCCGTGTGCGCGTGGCCGGACGCACCCGGTCTGTCACCGGTCAAGCCACCACCACAGGTAGATTCGGGATGAGTTGCTGATGCCCATATTTTGGTTCTTTCACTTTGGTTGCCTTCGCTCACGGGAACATGGCTTCCACCACCGTAGGGTGTCCGCCGCCATGGAGGGAGCTCTTGACCGCATCTCCGTTCATCGCTTCACCGCCCACCGCTTCACGTTTGCATCTAGGTGAGCATTGGCTCCATAGATGGGGTAGGGAGGGGCCCGGACGGTCGGCGTGGTGGTCCAGTGCCATCGCCGCCACGCCGGTGTGCGCGGGGGTGGCCGAAGGACCCGCTCGTGGTAAAGAAGCAGTTTGGGAAGGGCTTATCTGTATAAGCGCAAACTGTAGGAATAGTGCAGCGGACCTCGGGGTGAATCATCGGTAGGTCAAGGGGGGTTTTGCAAAGATGCCAGCGTGTGCGGGCCTCCTCGTTGTGGGCCATTGCCACGCGGTTGGGCCACACTGGTGGGTCTCGCGTACGCGCGCGTTGCGCATGCGTGGGCCGCGCGAGTTAAATCCGTTTTTGATTTTTATAGAAGATAGAAATAGCTTTATATTTTACATTCTAAGTTGAACATTGGAAATTAATATCAATTCATATAAGTATCCAAAAATTGTGAAATAAATTATGTTGAGTTCCTAAAAATGTTGTCTATCTGATAATATGGTTAGTTTATATATGTCTGTGTTGGTGCTAAGGTCTATTAAATCATTTGGAAGTGTTAATGTTATTTAGATTAATAATTGTAGGAATTTTTGTGGTAAATTGGTAATAGCTTTAGCCATGGAATTTTTATAGTAGGTTCATTAGATTATTATGTGCTCACTGTAATTTTTGTATCCTTAGAATAGGTTGATAAATATGGTAGCTAGTACTCCTTGTTTTATCATATACATAGTAAATCGATATTAAGAATAAAGATGCCTTTAGTTGCTAAGGTGATACATGCAATGTTTCATACCTATTTAGTGGTAATGATAGGTAACTTAGTGTCTTGGTCGGTAGAGCTAGTTTAGTAGTAGCTTGATAGATGTATTTTTATTTTTAAGAGTTGCTATTGCCATATTTCTAAGTGTTGCATTATCATTTCATGCATGCATGTAGATAACGAGTTGATAGAGTTCGTGCCTGCGAGCGAGTAGAAGTAAGAGGAGATCATCGAGGAGTACGAGGAGAAGATTCTCGTATAGGAGGGAGCTCTGGAGCCATCAGTTGCTGACTTTGCTGACACCCCGCCTACCCAAGGCAAGCCCCGGTGCATAACCCCTATTTTGAACGATCACTGGATATATATATATGTGACATGCATTTACGTTACAGGCATTTTATGGAAACTACATACATAGATATACCTATCTATGAGTCCTACTAGCATAAGTCGAGTAGCTGCTATGCTTAGGATTTTCGGTAGTGTGAGTAACTTGTCGTTACTCACAATAGATGATTATTATGATCACTCATGATAAAATGGGGGAAGGTAAATGGAGATCAGACAGGGATATGATTTGGGTATTGGTGCGTGTAAGACGTTGTGTCCTAGGGCCAATGGGGCATAGCTTGATTACATTGTTTCCCTGTCTGTGTCGGTTAAGGACCGGCCGTTGCATTGGGTTCTAGACAAGTCACAGACTTATTGTCCCGAACACATACTTGTGTATGGGCGTAGGGAATGCTTGTTGCTCTCTTTTCATGGGTTTCGGCTCTTTCCAGATCAACTGATTGGAGGCGGCGATGGTGAAGGTCTAAGCACCGCACTAAGTTTGGAACTCAGGAGCGGGGGCTTGGAGTCCAAGTCTGGATGAGGACCTGGACCCCGTGATAGGAGAGTGGTGGGTTGGTCCTAGTTGTGCCTGGGGTACAAGCGGGGTATGTGTTTCGGGGTACCCAGCTGGGCACATTGATTCGTGAATCGTCGGGTGATCCGGTACGGCTTGTCTACAGTATAGCACCGTAGTAAGAACTGAAAGATGAAAGGTGGTGAAATGGAACTGTTTGCTCAACTTTTACTTGAAAGTAGAACAGGTGCTTACTTAGAATGGTTAGATAATGAACTAATCATGACTGCTAATAATAAACATACAGAAGGATGCACTATTAGTATTGCTTTCCGTAAAAAGGAAACCCAGCAAACCATAAAGTTTATCATATCCCTTGGAGTCGGAAAATTATTCCTACTAGTCGGATAAGACTTGCGAGTACATTGTGTACTCAAGGTTCATTTACCCATGTTGTAGGTGCAACTTGAGGAGTAGCCGTTGTGTGAAGAATTCTTCTGGTGGGTACAGATGGGTCCTTGTATTTTCTCGATAGATGTCTATTTTCATTCCGCTGTTTAATTTTCGCAGTCTGAATTTGGTACTGTAATAATGTATTTCTAAGAACTCTGATTGTATGAAATGGACTAAGTATTATAAACTCGTTCTCATTATTGGATCTTGGAAAAAAAATGTGGATTAATCGAGTTCTCCCTTGGGGTGTGCTCGACAGAATCCGCCCGATGTAGCTCGTTTTCGGGGTGCTTAGTGTCTGGTGGTAGACGAGCGTCTCCGAAGATGTGTTATTTCGAACGGTTCTGCCACAGGGCATCTGGACAGGACTAGCATCTGGACGTCCGGGCGCTAGCTACGTCCGATGTGTATGTGTGAGAAGTCGCGAGCAACACAATGATCTCCTTTATTCGAGAAGCTAGTCACAAGCAAAACTAATTGCGGTCATACTTATCAATAAAAGATTGTGGTCATACCATGGTCAACGGGAGTGCTGTAGAGTGGCATGGGCGATGGTTTGAGACAGGAGCGTGGTAGAGTACGTGGCCTAGGCGATGGTTTGAGATCAACAGCTCACCAATGATGGTTCAATGGATGTTGGCGCTATGACATTGCCTTCAAAACCTACTTGAGGCAATAGCTACTCCACCCAATATTAGCAGTATTGTGATGAACTTAGCCATGTTTGAGAGCACAAACATCAACTACAAATCCACAATAGAATGTACAAGATAACCTAAAATTTAATTTAAAATATGACTAAAGAACTGAACAATTTGTGAGAAATTGGGACCGCGGTTTTGTTAAGAAGTGGATCTCACCAAAATAACTGAATGTTACATTGATTTGGTATCAGCAAAGAAATCCTATCATCCACGACATAGAAGTGGGAAAAAAGAAAGAAAGAAAAGAGGATATAGTAGCTTTGAGCCAATAAATGGATCGACAATATGGATAGCGATAGATATAATGATGGCAGAGGTAAAAGAAAACCAATACAATCAAACAAAAGAAACAAAACTATTTGGAAAGGTATTTCAAGTAAGAAAATTTAATAAATATTATAATATAAAAAGTTTACTTGTGCTATTTATGATTATTAGTTATACTGAATTGCATTAGAATTTGTTTTTTTTTCCTTTAGGGGGTGTTTGGGATAGCTCCAGGAACTCTGCTCCACAAACTCCACCGTAGAGCAGCTTCACGAAAATCTAGAGTATGTGGAACACCTCTTTAGGTGCTCTCACAACTTCACTATTTTTACGAACAGAATGCGTGGAGCTGAAACTATTTTACTAAAAAAATCAAAGCGAAAAAACATGGAACGGAACGGTTCCAAACACCCCCTTATGCCCTTGTACGAGGTCGGGCCGTCGGGGTCACTGACTCGCTGCGTTGGCGCGCAACTAGAAGGCCTTCGTTGGGCTCGATCCAGTCTCATGTCCCACTCGTGGATTTTGTCTTGTTAAAAATTGACACCTAGTCACCTGCGTGCGTCTTGGACATGATGGTTAAGAACCACTGTGAAATTATCCTCCTATCTACAGTCAATGAAGCTCCATCTCTGTTTTTTTTTTTTAAAGCTAGCTGAGCCACCGACACATATACTAGGTATGATTGGTTTGCGACTAAAATTTGCAATGCCAAAGATTTAACAAGCCAAAGTTAAGCCAAAGTTAAGTAAAAAAGTTGTCATAGCTTTGACAAGCCAAATGTGAGAGGTTGATAAATTTTGACAGCCAACCAAATAATAGCTAAAATCATAGCTTGTCAAATCTTTGGTTTGACAAATTTTGGAAGTCAACCTATCATGCTCTTATATGCCAACCGTTCAGATGTGCAAGTGAGGAAAAGTTGTGATGTTAATCTGCCTTCTTATTTTGATTTGACCATGACTAGGTACGTACTGTACCATTAAAGAATACCCTCATTAAATTTTAGATTTCCGAACGAATACTCCGTACCCTGATTAAAGAATCGCGTGGAATCCAAAGATGTGATTTTGGTGTTGACGAAACAGATTACTATGTGGAAGAACACGACGAACATCCCAGCATTCATTCAGCTACGAGCTGGGAGAAGTTCTATATATTGACGTCCTCCCAACTGAAGTTTTGTTGTAAAAAAAACTGAAGTTTTTTTGAAATTAAAATTGAAACAGATAAATAACCACGTGTTTTTGGCTTCGCCACAAAGTTCAGAACAACTCCAATCTCGATCGCAAACCTGCTCTGGTCGACACTGGCGCCTCACAATTCCGAAGTTGGTGACGCAACGTTTTTTTGGTACAATGCACATGGTGACATGGAGGCACGAATCATTAGCAGTCAGTCCTCGTCAGTACCTGTGCTAGTAAAAAATGACAGAACACATCGACAGTCAACGGAGACAGAGGGATACCGACCGTCTACCGAACACGGGGAAAGGCATCAAAGGGCCTATTTGAAATCAAAGACCCTGTTTGATCCAACTAGCTATGTTAGCTGAAGGTCTTGTTTGAACCGACCAGCTAATAATTACGAACTGTCCGTCCTGAATAAATTAAGTTCTAAAGTTATCTTAAATTAACTTTTAAAATTTTATCCAAATTTATAGAAAAGAACATCAAGACTTCTGATATCAAATTAGTATCATTAGATGTACCATAGACTATATTTTCATATTATTCTTATTTGGTGGCACAAGTGTTTGTACTTTTTTCTATAAATTCGGTCAAACATAAAATAAAAAATTAACTTAAAAGACGACTCTAGAGATTGATTTATTCAGGGCAGATGGAGTAAGATTTAGTAGACGGATCAAAACAGATCAAGCTAATAGATTAGCTTGGCATCTAGCTAAAACTGTCTCATTATCTATATGCAAACGTAGCTAACGGTCGTTGTCCAGTTGATCAAAATACTCTCCCACCAACTAAACTAACAATTAGTTACTCCCTCCATTTTAAAATAAATATATTTCTGAAAATCTTTCTTTTCTCAGAGAATATCTCCTGAATTTGACAATTATCATTTGCATTTAGCTGGCCGTATTCATACATCTCACAACCAATAGTAGTTATATACTTATTAGCTAATTTGAGGCCTTATTTTGATCTCCGAAGGAAAACGAGAATGAGATCTAAACACTTAGATTCTAAAATAAGATTATAGAATTTAACTATCTATCCAAACCTTATTATTTTGAGATTTTCACTATGCAAAGACAATAATCAATATGAGAATGACATCCAAATACCTCTTTTTTTAATACTAGGTAGCGTGCCCGTGCGTTGCTATGGGATAGCTAATATTTTGTACTAATAACACACGGATCGCACGATAAGATAACAATACTGTAAAAATTAAATACCAACGTTAAAGTGACATTTAATCCAAAAAGCAAAGTTTATGAATTTAACACAGTCACGGAGTGCGTGGCGTCGCAGGCTCACAAACTCTACTTTATAGACCTTTCCGTGATGCGGCTAAGATAATGTTTTATATTGGCAGGAAGAAATCTCCGACATCCATTTCTTTCGTGCTCATAAACTAATAACCCTGGTACAACAATAAAAAATACAAAGGAGCTATCCTCGTGAATGCACGGAACCAACGCCACTACGATCGTGCCATCCCACGATTATTGGTATGGTGTTGTTTAGCACTATTGTTCACTATTATCGCTAACTTGTTTCGTTGGTTTTATTCAAGTAATTTATGTTTGTAATTATGCAGGTGTTAATTCCGTCGGATGATGTGTTTGCTTGGCTCAGACGGGACAGCTTCGTGACGCATCGCGCCTTCTGCGGCGCTCTCGGGGAGGAGACCGGCAGGGTGCTAGCGCCACCGGCGCCGCCATCGCCTCGACCACCTGATTTGGAGGCTGAGGACGCGGCACGGAGAGGCCTTGTGGTAGGGTCGTGAGCAACGCACCTTATGGTCAGATTCACAGGCGGAGGCGAGTGCGAGCAGGGCAACGATGGTGATGGCAAGGCCGAGTAGGAGATGGCGGCCGCGGCTCCGGCTCGGGCAGAGCGGATCTCGCACTCGCTCGCATCCTCCGCTCTCCCCGCGTCCTCTGGGCGCCCGAAGATGGCCGGCAGCGGCGGTGACATCGATGAGGTAGCGGTCGTCCTCGTTGTGCAGGGAGAGGTCGGCAGGGATGAGGGAGGTGAACGCGTCGTCGTCGCCTGACTCCGCGGTGCGGAAAATCTCCTTCTCCAGCGAGCGCGAGGTGTAGCGCGAGTGCGATAGGCGGCGATGCCTTCCTTTCTCGCGGCAATTCCTTCCTTTATCATGGCAATTCCTTACTTTGTCACAGTCACAGGGCCTGCGGCGATGGCGGCATCTCGCGCTGATCGCGTGTGTGGTTGGAGTGACGGGCGGGGACAAATCGAGGGCTTTCCTTTTCTCGCTCGCTCCTTTCCTTTTCTCGCTCGCCTGTTGGACAGCGTGGGAGGTGGGATCGATCGCATGGGGTGACAGACGGACGAACCAAGGCAATTGTCTGAGGAAAGCTACATTAGCAAAAGATACAATGCCCTTGCAGTGGTGATGTCAACTTATAAACATTTTTTATGTTAGCAGAGTTGACCTGATGAAATTATTAGCTTAGAAACACCTGACTGAGTATTTGAGTATGTTTCTCAAATCAGCTGATTTTGGCTCTGAATAGGGGGAAACTTTCAGGACTTCAAGGATGAATATGTTTCTTCCCAAACTTGTTGTGGAAAAAACTAAAACATAGCCATATATGAAGCAACATTGTCGAATTTAGCCTGTTTGTACATTTTATCAAGCATAAAAGATAAACAATCACCATTTCCCTGCCTCTAAGATCTACCTCACTGTTTCTACCATACAGTTTCATTTGCAATTTTCACTCTATGCCGGAAACTACAGAGACATCGCTAAGAGAGGTTATAACAGATCTGAAGTTACATGGCTCAAAAACTGCAACCTACACCAAGGCACTGATTTCTAAGAGCTAACAATTGGACATAATAACTGCATGGAAGGTAATTTCCATCCCAAGCGTGAAACCTACACAAGCGAACCCAAAGGCTCTGATCAGGATGGTCCTGAATTTGCTACTTAATTGCATGGAAGGTAATTTCCATCCCAAGCGTGAAACCTACACAAGCGAACCCAAAGGCTCTGATCAGGATGGTCCTGAATTTGCTACTTAATTGTGAAAAATGCAGCTCATAGGATGCTACTTTGTGTGTTAGATGCTACTAATGTCTTATACTAACCAGTAAACTTGTTCTAGTCAAGAGTGGGATACGGGGTTGACTGGCATTTGTAAGCTCAAAAAACACATGAGGCGGAGAGTGACTATTAATAGCAGGAGCGAGCACTCTTTTACCTCTGGTTTGACGGCAGCGTCAACTCCATTAGCACTGCTTATCTGCGGGAGGCGGGCGAAGACGCAGCAGATGAGCTCGTGCATAGCGTGGCGCGAGAACCGCTGCAGGAGCTCGCTCTTGGCCGCGGCCTGGTGGAGGACGCGGAAGTAGGTGTTGACTGCGGTGCAGACATGCTGGTCCCCGAGCGCGGGCGCGGCGGGCGCACGGAGGCAGGCGAGTAGGGCCTACAGCATCCTCATGAGCACGGCCTCCTCTGCTACGGGCTCGGCGCCGGCCTCGAAGCAGCAGCTGAAGACGACGTCGACAACCTCCCGGAGCGCGGCGCCCGGGAGTGCAGGCCCCGTGAGGGACATGACCTCGTGGAGCGCGGCAAGCGAGGCGGAGGTGACGGCGGCGCTGGCGTCCTCAGAGAGGACGACGTCGAGGAAGGGCCACAGCGCGGCGGCGGGGAGCGCGGCCGAGGGGGACGATGGGGAGAAGGCGAGGCGGCGGAGGGAGGCGACGAGCGGGTGTTCGGCCGCGGCGTCGTCGGCCGCCGTGGCGTGCGGGTGCCGGAGGCCGCGCCGCGTTACGCTCCTTTCCTTTTCTCTCGCTCGCCTGTTGGACAGTGTGGGAGGCGGGATCGATGGGGGTGCCAGACGGACGAACTAAGGCAATTGTCGCACCAAAACGATGTCAACGCTTTGTTCTTTTTAGTTGTAGAAGATAGAATCCAATTTCTACATCACTATCTAGAATTTCCATGAGAATATAGGGGGTATGGCCCCCGGTACCCACAAGATAAGATATGGGTCGCGCCCCAAAAGTGGCCTAGCCCACAAGATGAAGACGTGCACCGCAAGGCTACAAGAAGACGTGGTTTATTGTATAATACCAAATAAGATATTTCCCTTGTAACCCTATCCCTCCAGAGTATATAAGGAGAGGCAGGGGTCCCTTAGACGATATATCGAATCTGATGCACAATCAATACAAAATAACAGAGCACAGGATATAGGGTTTTACGTCATGCTGACGGCATGAACCTGTATAAATCTTGTGTCTTGTGTCTCTGTTACCATCCGGTTGGTACTACGCACACCTCCACTGATTTATCTATCACCGTGAGTATACCACTCGGTAGACTGCCGACCAGATTTCGTCGACAGAATGGAATTCAAACTGAGCCTTAGTTGTGAGCTATTAGGGCAACTTCAAGAGTCTCTATATATCATCATTACAGAGTGATAGGAATAGAGATTATGATAAAAAAATTCCTCTCCAACAATTTATTCAATTATATCTTCAAATATTCTTATCCTCTGTTCTTGTTTTCTTGTTCACCAAAGATAGAGAATGGAGCTGACTCTCCAAAGCGCCGAACAAGAAATAGAGAAACTGTTGGATGCTAGTGAGATATGAGAGCTGTTTTTTTTTAAATAACTCTCTTAAGTGAGAATTTATAGATTGAGCTAAAAAACTGTTGGAGAATTAGGTGGTAGCGGATCCATACGACCATACAGCCTAACTCCTGTGACTGTCAAATCTAAAAAAAAAGGACAGTGCACCATGTCTGCTAGCCTATAAATCCTGTAGCCCACACGGCGTTGGCAAATCAAATAAGGCTGTCTCCAACAGCCTACCCATATAGCGACCCAAACCAAAAATGTATCGCACACATAGAAAAAACGGCGTCCAACAGAGTAGGCATACCAAGCATCTATTTTGCGTAGAAGGAGAGAGGGATCACAAATGTCTTCTCTCTCCTGAACCCAAATCTCTGGTGCGTAGGAGGCGTCGGGGTGGGGCAGCCCGTGGCAGCGGCGGCGACGCCCTCGACGGCGGCAGAGGCCTCTACGCCATCGTCCTCCTCCTCCGGCGCGAGGGCCCACGGGTGCTGCAGCGCCGCAGGCCAAGGACGTCGTTGGCGGAGGCGCGGTGAACCGGCGGCGCGGCGGAGAAGACACAGGTCCCCCGGCGCTTGGAGCCGGCAACGGACCCCGCCTCAGCGCGAGCTGAGCAAGGCCGCAGCGGACGGTCCCCACGGTACGGCGACCGCCGAACCTAGGGTTCGAGCTCGCCATGGGGACGGAGAGGCCCCAGCGATCCTAACTGAAGGCTGCGCCTGGGGGCGCCGTCGGTGATAGCGCAACGCGGGGAGGGAAGGAGAGAGGGAGGAAGGGTGAGCGGCGGCCGCCGCATCGGAGACGCCGCGACGGGAGATGCGAGGGAGAGAGCGATGGGGAGAGAATGGAACAAGGGAATTTGAAGAATTTTTTTTTTTGCAATTTGGGATGAGGAACGGGAGAGGTGCGAGATATTTTTGCCTATTGGGACCGCAGGAATTCGTTTGCTGTTGGAGAAGGGACCTTTTGGGTGCGTGACTCTTTTTCTGTAGGTGACCCAAGCCATAGAATATGTCTTGTATTTGGGTTGGTGCTCTTGTTGATAGCCTAACCGATCCACGAACACGCATCCCATAGTTCAGGCCAGCAAACGCCGGCATGGGCGCCGAATCCACGCAGGCGCAGCGCGCCATCGTGTTCGTGCCATTCCCGGCGCAGGGCCACATCACACCGATGCTCCACCTGGCGTCGCGGTCACTCTAGCGGTGCCTGCTTCGTCCACCGCCGCATGGGACAGACCGAGACCGGCGATGCCCGCAGCGCCGAGTTGGCCCTCGTGCCCATCCCGAGCGGCGTCCCGGACGTACGACGGCGGAGACGACGAACCCCGGGCTTCGCCACCATCGTGCACGCCATGGAGCACCACATGCCGGCCCACCTGGAGCGAATGCTCATGAAAGCAGGCGTGTCCTGCTCCTGCCTCGTCGTGGACGTCCTGGCGTCGTGGGCCGTCCCCGTGGCCGCGCCGTGGGGTTCTGGCCGGTGATGTTCGCGAGCAACCGCATCGTGGCGGCCATTCCGGAGCTCATCAGCAAGGGCTTCATCTCCGGATCCGGTATGCCAGCCACCATGCCTGCTAGCTATGTACTGCAAGTTCCAATGTCCCAAGCATTTCGTTGAGTCCATCTCTACTGATTTACGGCAAAGATATGCATATAGATATTTGTATGAAAAGCGTGCGTGCTGAAAGATTTACAATCACTGACATGAAGGGGAGCCACTGCCACCATCATCGACAAACGGAGACGACGAAGATCAAGTTAACAAACATCAAAAGATTGGAGACCCGATACTACCCTCTGTTGGGGTTTAGTCCCACATCATGTAGCGATGGTGGGGGAGCACAACATATAAGGCGGGAGAACCCCCACCTATTAGGCTAGTCTTTTGGGTTGGGAAGGCCCAATGCCTTATATGTTGTAGCTCCGATGGACTTGGGACCTGTAGGAGCGCAGGCTCCTAGTAACGAGCCGGGCCAGCTGTAAGCCAGCTCCAGGATCGTAAACTCGGTGGTCACCACCGGTTCCAACAATTGGTGTCAGAGCCCATGGTCAGAAAAGCTAAACCCGATAAAAAAATCTCGAGCATCACATATGGCGGGGGCACCCCGATGTGTGACTAAAGGGAAGATTGTTGGGGTTTAGTCCCACATCATGTAGCGATGGTGGGGGAGCACAACATATAAGGCGGGAGAACCCCCACCTATTAGGCTAGTCTTTTGGGTTGGGAAGGCCCAATGCCTTATATGTTGTAGCTCCGGTGGACTTGGGACCTGTAGGAGCGCAGGCTCCTAGTAACGAGCCGGGCCGGCTGTAAACCAGCTCCAAGACCGTGAACTCGGTGGTCACCACCGGTTCCAACACCCTCGAGGTTACAACTGAGTACCAAAGATCTGCCATGGCTCGTCGGTGGCGCGGCATCCCAGCAATCCAGGTTCGCATTCTGGAAGCGAACCGTGCACCGCGCGAAGCGCCTCCCCACCATCCTCGTCAACTCCTTCCCCGGCGAAGGCGCCAGCAGCAGCGACTCCGACCGGTACGACCTGCCGCCGGGGTAGCGCATCCTCCACGTCGGGCCACTCTTCAACAGCAACAGCAACGACAGCAACATGCTGGAGGCTCGTGCCGAGAACGCCGGCTCGTCATGCGGCTTCCCGTACGAGAATTCGAAGAGCACGGCAGCAGCGGCCTGCACCATGTGGCAGGCGGACTCCACCTGCATGGATTGGTTGGACCGGCAGAGTACCGGGTCGGTGGTCTACGTTTCGTTCGGGAGCTGGGTCGCGCCGATCGGCCCGGAAAAGATAGCCGAGTTCGCGCTCGGTTTGCAGGCCGCCGGCCGGCCGTTCCTCTGGGTTCTGAAGAACCACACGTCGTGGCGAGCCGGCCTCCCCGACGGGTTCGTGGAGACCGTCGTCGCCGGCCGCGGCACCGGCAAGATAGTCCCGTGGGCGCCGCAGGAGGAGGTTCTCACTTCTCAGTCACCACGCTGTGGGGTGCTACATCACGCACTGCGGATGGAACTCGACGCTGGAAGCCGTGACGCACCGAGTCCGCATGATTTGCTACCCTATCTCCGGCGACCAGTTCATCAACTGTGCCTACATCGTCAAGATGTGGGAGGCTGGGATCGCGATGGCCAGCACCGACCGGAATGCTGTGAAGGACTGTGTTGAGAGGGTCACGGAGGGCGAGGAGGGTAGGCGTTTGCAAGAGAAAGTGAATGGGATGAAGGAGATAGTTATGGCAGGTGCGGCGCGGAGTATTGCCAAGAGCAACCTCGACCTATTCATCGATGGAATCGAGAGCGGTGACACTGGATAACAAAACTATAAAGCTAACCTTGTACATCACGTCGCTGGAGGACCAAGACCAATTCAATTGTGCCTGTGTGCTTGCAAGTGACCTTTCATCTTGTAACGAGAATAAGAAAGTATTAACGGGTGTTTAGTTGTGCACGTGGGAAAGGCAATGTCCGATTTCGGTCGCTGGCCACTGGCCAGGCAGCGCCCGTGAGGGCATGATCTAAACATGCATGGGGGGCTTCAGACCTGAATGATTTATGGCGTGTCTTATTAAACTAATTAATGGGAAATAGTAAAAATCATCCACTCTCTCTGGTACAAAATGCATGTTGTTGTTTTTAGTCCTGTTAAGTCAAATTTTTCTAACGTTGACTAAATTTATAGGAACAATGCTTGAGTATCTATAATACCAAGTAAATAAATATACTATCAAAGACATATTTTATGAGTGAATTTAATGAAAAAACTAATTTGCTGTTGTAAGTATTAGTGTACTTTCTAGTAAAAGTTATAGAAGTTTGACTTGGAACAAAACTGAAATAACCTAGATTTTAAAAGCAATCTAACGCAAGGCAATACGCCACACAGAACGTAGGATATTAGACTATTCAGCAGCCTGAACATGTATAAATTGTTGTCTTGTGTTAACCATCGAGTTCAACTTACGCCGAAGCTCAACCAATCCTCACTCCCGAGTAACCCCGTAGCAAGGTTGTCGGTCATCATACACCGAAGAGTCGTGATAAATGACCGAGTTTCTCTCTTCACTTTGCTCAAAGGGCATTTCAGTCTTTTCCCATTGCCGCACTTGGAGAACTAACGGTGCTTCCTCACAGAACTAACAGAAGTGTCAAATGGAAAAGAAAAACTTGAGACAAGGACAGATAGGAAAGAATTTGATTTGGGGTGTCAAATTAGAAGGCAGTACTTTTTTCGGTGTCAAATAGGAAATTTTCTCATCAGCACCCTGACTTTTACACTTTCCTTAGCTGCCTCTTCTCAGGAGACAGGATCCTATATCCAATCTCAAAATTACTTCATGGGCAATATGCAGCTGAATCTTGGTGATGCTGAAGAGAGGCTTGCTCTAGGATCTTAGCTCTTTGGCCGTTTGCATGAGCTTTTTTGCGTAGGATAATGTGTGCTGAGCCAAACTGTGGCTTTTCCCAAGCTCGCTGGACTACCTCACTGAACCGTTGATTTTGGTCCATAAGTTCTCAAATCTGAACGCAGCCCTCTTTACAGTGCTTTGCTAGTGGTGCAGGAGCCAGGAGGATTGGGCAGTGGTCTGAACCACCTGTTGATAGCGCGTTCAAAGCAAAATTTGGGAAGAGGACATCCCATTGGGCGTTGCAAAAGACCCCGTCCAATTTCACTAGCGTCGGGCATTCTCGTTCGTTAGACCAGGTGATCTTTCTATTTTGTAAAGTGATCTCCAAAAGTTCACATTCATCCAATGCAGCTCTGAATTTTCCTTTCAACCTTCTATTGAGGTTAAGGTAATTATTATCGCTGGACTTGTATATGAGGTTGAAATCACCAACGATAAGGCAGGGGGTGGCAGTTGTTGGCTCGATCATCTGCATCTCAGCTAAGAAATCCTCCTTTCTTGCGTCATCTGTTGGGCCATTAACGGTTGTAACTCTCAATTTTAATTTAGATGCTTTAACAAGAACTCAAACCGAGATTGTGAAGTAATGGCTGACGACATCGATTGTATCTATCATCTCCTTGCTTGGATGATCTAGAAACATAGGAATGCTTGTGTTTTTTAGGGTGTTTCTCCTTTAACTCAATCTTGAGTTTGCTTAAGGATGAATATAGTCTATGGTGTTTAGCAGGCGCTAAGAAACTACAAGGTCTGGGCCTTGGAAGGGTTGTCTAATTCCTTAGGTGTGGTCAAGTTTTGGTGTTTTTTATATTCTTCAAGGCTTACTTTTTTAGACTGGATCCCTGACTCTCATATCCAGTGCCCGTATGAGAGAAAGAAGGTGTCGGGGACCAATACTAGGGTACCCGAAGGGGAAGAGCTAATAGTCATCAACATTGGTTTATCCGAGCAGTCAAGAGCGCGACTACAGCTCCAACTGACCCCCAGGTGCGCGGGCTCCGCCTCGCCTGACCCCGAGGCCGCGGGCTCCGCCTCGCCCGACCCCGAGGTCGCGGGCTCTGTCTCGCCCGACCTCAAGGCCGTGGGCTCCGCCTCACCCGACCCCGAGGCCCCGGGCTCCGCCTCGCCCGACCCCTTGGGTGTAGGCTTCGCTTCGCCCGACGGGGACCCATACCACCGCCAATCACTTCAGGTCCAAGCGTATGGGCCTGGGTCAAAGCTCTGACACCATGGAAGAGACTAGCACGCCTCGATGTAACCCGTGGCCATGACGGGCCATACCTGAGGGTTCACATTAAGAACAGCGTCGGGCATGCCGGTGCTGTTCTGCCTAACCCTCGTATGAACGATGACAGGAGCGTCAGTTCACCACGACGTTCGCTGGGACAGGATGGAATGCCATGACCGGCAGACGACGCCTGCGCATGGCACCAGTGACGGACAGGGCCACGACGTGGAGCTGTCCCTATTGAGATCTACAAGGTCGGCAGGACCCGCGTGAAGGAGAAGAAGGACCTGGTGATCCTGAAGGCCTTTCTCTCTCTCGTTCTTCTCTTTTCCTCCACTGTAACCTGTGTTTTCCCTTAGCCTATAAAAGGGAAAGCAGAGCGTCCCATAAAGCCCCCTGGAATCAATCGACCCATCAAGATCTGATCCAGATCAACACAAGAGCACTACACGAACACTCGGCTGAGCAGCAGTCGAGCTCTCAGCACCCATTCATTCTTTCCACCAGAGACTTGGGATCCTTTCTCTCTCTAGCCCGTTTGTAACCCCTACTACAAACTTTCAGTGCTAGTAACACGAGCAGCAGCGATGAACTGGACGTAGGGACTGTCTGCCCGAGCCAGTATAAACCTCATGTCCTCTAAGCACACCATCCGAGCCAGACGTGTAATATTAGAATTTTACTCATTGGTGGCAAATCGAAAACACCGACAATTGGCGCGCTAGATAGGGGCCTTTTGCGTGTCTCGACGTCCACACCAGGTCTCGGATGGCTAGTCACGGCATCAGCTAAGTCTCGGGCGTGCACGTGCGCTTCAGGAACATAGACTTCATCGTCACGACAGAGGGAGAGTTGGCGCAGTCTCCCGCTACCGTCCAACCTCTCCACTCCGATGGCCTCGACGCAATCGCCGAGGCACTCGAGGAGCTACAGCTGCACGCACCGAAGGCCCGCACCCCTGGGAGCGACCAGCTCCTCGACTTCGATTACGGGAAGCTAGAGCGCCAGCTCGGCGCCTTCCTAGGACCCCGACCATCCTGGGAGGACCTACACCACCTCACCTTCTCGTTCACCAATGTCATGACATAGCTTGCCAGAGGAGAGCCACTCTCCCCAAAATACCTCATCCAGAGCTCACCGACAGTGCTCCCGTTCAGTCTGCGCAACGCCGTAGAAACCGTTGGCCACCTTGTGGCGCAACGCACTCCCCCATCCCCCACGAACGACGAGTTCATAGGGATGATCGAATATGTCATGGAATCGTTCCACGGCCTCCTCGTAGGAGAATCAGAATTGCCCTCCAGCTCTGACTCTAGCAGGGGTGCCATCACCCCTCTCGTGAATGTTTCATGGCAGGTATCCCCAAGGGACACGTTGAAAGCATCCACGAGGGAGAGGCTACCCCAACGAACGACTTCAACGATGAGGTTGAGAGAGAAGCAGGGGCCCCACCTCGCCTGTGGGTAGAGCAGCTGAAGGCCTGGCACTAAGAGATTGAGGAAGCACGACTCCAACTCAAGCAGGAACGCGCGGAGCCCAAGCAAGAGATCGAGCACCACGGATACGGTGGCGTACGCGTGCCGTGGCCCGCGACGTGAACCAGAGGATTATCGAGGATGATGAAGCCCTCACACACTTCACCTGGACAAGCTAGAATATCGCCGCCACAGTGGCCTCGCTCTGAGGGCTCCTAGGTCCTACGACGCCCAAGGATCATCAGGCCCATCATGAGATTCGCACGCTACTCAAGCGTGTGGTGGTGCAACAGGCTGAGAGCTTGCTGTCCAGACAACGCGAGCTCGACGCTAGCCAGTGTGCGCCCTTAGAGTGACCCAACATGGACATGTTAGTCCACCAGGCACAACAAGGCGACAGGCCACGCACCATGGTCCCGGTGCATGAGCGTCTCGGCCTTTACCGTGATGCGAACGACACCCTCGACGCCCGTAGACATACCTGCGGCAATGCGAGGGAGGGGGCAAGCTATGGCTACCACCCTCGTCGTGGTGGATGCTATGACAGCGGCGAGGACCGAAGCTTGAGCCCCAACTTGCCAGGACCACACTGCCTTCAGCCAACACATCCTCAACGTCGTCTTCCCACCTGTGGTACCGACCGCCGACCAACATCCCAAAATACTCTAGGGAAATGAACCCTGGACTGTGGCTCGAGGATTATCGGTTTGCTTGCCAAGCCAGTGGAGCAGATAATGACGATTTCATTATCCGCAACCTTCCATTGTTCTTGGCTGATTCGGCACGAACGTGGTTGGAACACCTTCCGCCCAACAGAATCCAAAGTTGGGCGGACCTAAAAGAGATCTTCATGGGAAATTTCTAGGGCACATACGCATAGCCTGGGAACACGTGGGATATCAAAAACTACCAACAGAAGGCTAGGGAAACTTTTCAAGGGTACATCCGGCGCTTCTCCTGGTAGTACAACGAGCTACCCAACGTTGCCAATGCCGATGTCATAGGAGCTTTTCTGTCTGAGACCACCTGCGAGTTCCTGGTTCACAAGCTAGGATGTAAGGGCCCGTGAACCACCAAGGAGCTCCTCGACATCACCACCAGCCATGCCTTGGGCGAGGAGGTAGTCAAGGCAATTTTTGACCGCCTCAAAGGCAAGGCGAAGCGGGACAAGGATGCCAACGAAGGCACCGCCAATTGTCCCAACAAGAAGAAGAACAAGCAGCAGTGCGAGGGCTCGCTCGTGGCCACCATCGGCCGCAAGGGGGTTGGAAGCCCGTCGAGGGTACCCTGGACCACTTTGAGAAGTTGCTCGAATGGCCATGCCCAAACCATGCTTCCCCCGTTGAGAACCTATACAAGGATTGCGTCCTCTTGAAGCGGTTCTTGTTCGGAGGCTCCAACAAGGGGGAGCATAGGAAGGAGCCTAGCTAGATGTAGCACGCGACATCGCCCTCCTCCGCTCGGCCAAGTACCAGCAAGCGTTACGCTAGTACCACAGCTGTCAAGTGCGGGGTCAGGCCTTGAACATCGGGGACCTAGTGCTCCACCTCATCGAGAGCAACAAGAACCGCCATAAGCTCTCTCCACCATGGGAGGGACCGTACGTCGTCGTGGAGGTGCTCTGACCAGGCACCTACAAGCTCAAGACCATCAACAGCAAAGTCTTCGTCAAACGCCTAGAACATCGAACAACTACGTCACTTTTACCCTTAATATACACACACTTTCTCTTATCGGTTTCGCTATCAACTCCTTGATCTTTAGTGACACCCGACCCCAGCAACGACAGGGGATCGGGCCACACTTGGAGGCTGATAAGAGCAAATGTATCTGGTAGACATTCTCTACGCCTGACCCTTTCTCACGTTAAGACCCAGAAATGAGGGTTGCGGAAATAGACGCTGAGTAAAACTGGTCGGACTGCAAGAAACCTACGCCCCAGCGGCTGTGGCGTTTTTGCTCACCAGCGTGATTAGAGTTTTTCCCACACCCTGAGTTTTTTAGCCTTAACTACAGAAAGAGTCAGTACGTGTCTAAGAGTATATCCACCTGGCAAACATTCTCTATGCCCGACCCTCTCTCACGTTAAGATCTAGAAGTAAGGGTTATAGAAACAAACGCTGAATAAAACTGGTCGGACTGCAAGAAACCTACGCCCCAGCGGCTACGACGTTTTTGCTCACCAACGTGATCAGAGTTTGTTCACCCGCACCCCAAGCTTTATATCCTTAACAACAGAAAGGGTCGGAACGGATTAACCTTTTTATACAAAAAGGGGAGAAAGGCTAAAAATCTGTTTGGCCATAACAAAATTTAAGATCTTGTCCATTTATTACAAGTTCGGCGCCTGGCTTATCTGCCTAACTAATTTCTTAGGCAGGATGATCCCATCCTCTATCTCCATAGGTAAGTCCTATGTCAGCGGGTCACCCCTCGATCGAATGGCTCGGGCCATAGCCGAGAGATGGGTAAGGAGCAGTGGGATACCCCATGTGGGTTATGCCAACCCTGTCACGAACGACGGACCTAGATTCCACACGGACATATCTGGTAAGAGCTCCCTGAGCCTATCACTCGAGTCATGAAGGTAAGTCCTATGTCAGCGGGTCACCCAAGTTGATTGGATGGCTAGGGCCGCTGCTGAGAGACGGGTAACTTTAAGTGACACCCGACCCTAGCAACGGCAAGGGGTCGGGCCTCACTCGGGGGCTGGCAAGAGTGTCTATTTGGTAGACATTCTCTGTGCCCGACCTTTTCTCACGCTAAAACATAGAGGCAAGGTGTGCGGAAACAAACGCTAAATCAAACTGGTCAAACCGCAAGAAACCTACGTCCTAGTGGCTATGGCGTTTTTGTTCACCAACATTATTAGAGTTTTTGTCCCCGCACCCCAAGCTTTAGCCTCCGCCTTCCCAGGAAGGGTTTGGAGGGGCCCACTGGTGGAATCTCTATTGAGAGGCCAGCAGGTCACCCAAGTCGATCGGATGGCTCAGGCCGCTGTCGAGAGATGGGTCACCTTTAAGTGACACTCATTGTTCGCCTAAATGGTCGTTTAGCCCATTTACACACCATTTAAACACTACACGGTGGTACACCGTTTCTATTTAATCGGTTGTTTTGACCATTTAAACGGCCATTTTCCTGTTTAAACACCCATTTTGCCTGAATAATGGGCTAAACGGTAGGTGACCGACTGTTTACCGTTTAGCGTTTAGGATAACACTGGTGACACCCGACCCTAGCAATAGCAAGGGGTCAGGCCTCACTCGGGGGCTGGCAAGAGTGTCTATTCGGTAGACATTCTCTATGCCTGACCTTTTCTCACATTAAAACCTAGAGGCAAGGTGTGCGGAAACAAATGTTGAATCAAACTGGTTGGACCGCAAGAAACCTATGCCCTAGTGGCTATGGCGTTTTTGTTCATCAGCATGATCAGAGTTTTTGTCCCCACGCCCCGATCTTTAGCCTCTGCCTTCCTAGGAAGGGTTTGGAGGGGCCCACCGGTGGAATCTCCATTGAGGAGAGGCCAACAGGTCACCCAAGTTGATCAGACGGCACAGGTCGCTGTCAAGAGACGGGTCACCTTGAAGTGACACCCGACCCTAGCAACAGCAAGGGGTCGAGCCTCACTTGGGGGCTGGCAAGAGTGTCTATTCGGTAGACATTCTCTATGCCCGACCCTTTCTCACGCTAAAACCTAGAGGCAAGGTGTGCGGAAACAAACGTTGAATCAAACTGGTCGGACCACAGGAAACCTACACCCTAGTGGCTATGGTGTTTTTGCTCACCAGCATGATCAGAGTTTTTGTTCCTGCACTCTGAGTTTTAGCCTCCGCCTTCCTAGGAAGGGTTTGGAGGGGCCTACCGGCGGAATCTCCATCGAGGAGAGGCCAGTAGGTCGCCCAAGTTGATCGAACGGCTTGGGCTGCTGCTGAGAGATGGGTAGCGAGCAGCAGGATGCCCCACATGGGTTAGGCTAACTCTGTCATGAATGATGGACCCGGATTTCACTCAAACATATCCGAAAAGAGCTCCTCGAACCCATCACTCGAGCCATCAAGGTAACTTTACTAATCCATGTTTTACTTTTCCAGTGCATGATCATTCATTTATCCATTCTCATGCATGCATTCATACATTCATCCCATACATCCAAGCATTGCATATACAATTATTGCATCACAACGCTTCACGTCGCATCACGAAGCGGTAGTCATCTCATTCGACATGAGCGGCAACCGACTGGGGTTCAAAGGTTGGCCCATGAAGGGCTTGAGGCTGGCTAGCATCAAACAAAGATAGGGGAGAAAACACAGATGAGCCCCAGTGGCCTTCGCCCGACCCGCTCAGAAGTAGATAGGGTCATCTCAACCTTCTCGTTCGATCCTAACCTCGAGCCATGCCCATAGAATCTCCATCGAGGGGAGGCCAATGTGCCACCTAAGTCGGTCTCCGAAATGACTTGGGCATCTATCGAGAGGCAGGTTAACGAGCAGTGGAATGCCACATGAGGGCAATGCTAACCCTATCACAAACGACGGACCCAGATTCCACTCAGACATGCCCATTAGCGAGCTCGCCGAGTGTGACACTTGAGCCATCGAGGCAAGTGTCGTTAACTCAGCCCCTCCGATTGTGAAAATTTTGGACGAGGTGATGCATAAAACTTGGCTGACCCCTACCGAGCCCAATGGGGCTCAGGGGCTCGAGCCGCCAGACCCCAACTCAGGAATCCGACCAACCGAGGTTCGAAGGCCGGCCCACAAAGGGCTCAAGGCCGCCTCACGTCAAATAGAGCCAAGGGAGAAAACACAGATGAGCCCCAGCGGCCTTTGCTCGACCCGCTCATGAGCGGACAGGGTCATCTCGACCTTCTTGTTCGATCCTAACCTCGATCCATTCCCACAAAATCTCCATTGAGGGGAGGCCAACGGGCCACCTGAGTCGGTCTCTGGAACGACTCGGGCATCTGCCGGGAGCTGGGTTAAGGAGCAGTGGAATGCCACATGAGGGCTATACTGACCTCGTCACGAATGACGGACCTAGATTCCACTCGGACATACCCGTTAGCAAGCTCACCAAGAACAACACTCGAGCCATCGAGGCAAGTGGCGTTAGCTCAACCCCTCCAGTTGTGGAAACGGCGGATGGGGTAACGATCACAAAGACGAGCTAACCCTCAACCAGACCCCCGCCACGCGCAGGGGCTCAAGGAAAGTCGAACTCGCAAGGAGACCAAATACATGGTCGTAGAACGATGGCTCAGATCCTAGGGAGGGGATACGTATGAAAACTAAGAATAACGTTTCTAAAACAAGAGACGCTTTCTCCTACTAGTTTTGCTATCCTCTCCTCGATCTTTAGTGAAACCCGACCCCAGCAACGATAAGGGGTCAGGTCTCACTCGGGGGCTGATAAGGGTATATATATACCCTTTCTAAAACAGTTTTCATGCCCGACCCCTTCCTCACGTTAAAAACCTAGAGGCAAGGGTTGCGGAAACGAATGACTGAGTAATGTTGGTCGGGCTGCAAGAAACCTACACCCTAGCGGCTATGGAACTCTTCCTTACCAGCATGATCAGAGTTTCCCACCCACACCTCGAGCTCTATGGTCTTAGCAACAGGAAGGGTCAGAACGCATTAACCCCTTTTACACATAAAAAAGAAGAAAGAACAAATTTGTTCAAACGAAATAACACGCTTGTTTAAATGAAACACAAGGGTCAAAACTTGTCTGCTTATTACAAAAATGACCACCCGACTTATTTAACTAACTAGCCCCTCTAGGGGACAATTATGCCTTCTATCCTATCCGCTAGGTCCTGTGAAAGGGGAGCCACCGCCGTTTCCATCTCATCTAGCTCATGGACTTCATAACTAGGCGCGTAGCCGTGGCTCATTGCCTCTAGATCGATGTTGTCCCCATAATGAGAACGAGCAATCACGAAGGACTGATTGACCCCAGCGCGAAGGGCATTCCTCTCGAGCTGGCGCACCCGAGCCATGATCTTGACGGCACGAGCCATGAGCGAGCTGGTCCCCTCTGACCGCACCACCTCAAGGTCATCGTAGACCACTCCAAGGGTGGTGCTCAGGATATCGAGCTTGTCACTCTCCGCCTGAAGATTTCTCCTCACCTCAGTGACATCCACAGCCAGCCCGATAGAAATGCTCTCGGCCTCCAGCTTCTAGGTCATCACGCTTTCGAGCTTAGCCTGGAGGGAGCTGACCTTCTGCTGTGCGTCATCGCGCTCTTGGCAGGCCTGGTCACGCTCTTGGAAAGCCTGGTCATGCTCCTCGCGAGCCACACCGTGTTCTGAGCAAAGTCTCTCCATGGTTTAGATCAGCTCATCCTGCTCCTTGCGTGGTCAGGCGACCGCCGTGACATCTAGGCTCACCTTTTTTCTAGGGCCACGAGCTTCTCCTCGGCCCCCAGCTTTAGATCTCTTTCGTTCTCAACCTCACCCAAAAGGTCAAGGATCCATTGGCGGGCCTTAGCGTCCTTTTGGAGCAACTCATCCCGCTCCTTCCTGACCCTAGCAGCTTCTTCGTCATCCTTCCATGACCTCACCGACAGGGCCTCAAATGCCTTCTCGGCCTCATCAGCATCCCGATAGGCCTCGGCCACCCACGACCGAAGATTGGCCGCCTCCTCGATGAGGGGAGTTAGCTCGACCACCATCTACTGGGTGGCAATGAGCTGAGCTATCACCTCCCCATATAGTTGTGCCTCCTCGATGAGGTGGTCCTAGCTTTCCTTCTATTGATGAAGGAATCAAGATTTCCCCTGGCTCTGAGCTATAAGGGACTGCAGGGAGACGATGGTCAGGATACAAAAAGTATATAGAGGAAGAAAAGGGTAAGAAGTAGGACCAAACAATACCTAGCTAGAGGGAACAACAACGTCGCACAATGCGCCCGTGGCATGGTCCAGGGCCTCAAGCACGAATGCGATCCCTACATTGAGGATCTCTCACTCCATGCTCTCTGCGGCGACATCAAGGGTGTAAAACGTCGATGCTGGATCCTGTGGATTCATCCACTAGAGTAGGGGCTCGCCCCACGTGTGTGAGCCGCTGCCCACTGACATTAGGGTCAG
Organism: Miscanthus floridulus; assembly: GCF_019320115.1. Lineage (NCBI taxonomy): Eukaryota > Viridiplantae > Streptophyta > Magnoliopsida > Poales > Poaceae > Miscanthus > Miscanthus floridulus. The sequence goes on from NC_089587.1 coordinate 195,273,925, forward strand.
AGATGACTCCCCGCCGGCTCAAAGCACCATCGACCCCTCTCGCTAGGACACCCCCTTCGGTGTTGGAAGGGGTCAGCGGTGCGGACACGAACCTCTCTCCTAGCACCACGACTCCCGAGGACCCCTTGGTCGCGTCCCTCTCCATCTGGCCCGCGCCAGGTGCCATCGCTTGGGCCACCGATGGCACGGGTCGTGCCAATGCCTTAGGGGACGCTGCGATTGCGCCCGACGGTGACCTATATGTCACGACCACCGCCATTACCTACGTCGATGGGGTCACGACCAGCTACATCGCACCCACCATGGTCGGCGCCACAAGTGTGGTCGGTAGCCCCGTCCACCCCGCCGTCGAGAGTGGTATCGTGGCCATCACCAGCTGCTCTGCGACCTCTGAAGGCACCCCTTAAACGCCCGTGTCCGCTCATCCCACTGAGGGCACAGGCGCAACCGTGGGCGATGCTCGACCGGCTGGCGACATGGTCACACTGGCACCGCTCCAACCCAAAATGGGCGCGACACTAGCCAATGGCTACCGCCCCAATTAGAGGGCGATGCTCTTCTTCGGCGCCAGCGTCAAAGGATTTCGATGCCTGCCGACGCTGCAAGGGATAGAAAACATGAGTCATGATGAAATCCGACTAAAACAGGAAAAATAGAGGAATTGATAACTCACCTCTGTAACACCCTAGGTGTTTGTCACAAGTTAAGCAATGGGTTTGAGCTCAAACATGACATGTTAAGTGGTGATGAAGGTGTTAAGATCGAATCTACAAGAGTGAGCTCCAACTTAAACTTGGACAACACACCCTTACTTACATGTGGACCCTTGTTAAGATTATGCAAGAGTAATGTTAAACATGCTTATTTCATGTACATTACATCAACATGCATCCACCTTGATCAGTGGAAAAGTTTCATAAAGTTTGGAATCAAGAAGTCCCATGAAATGATAAGTTATAATCTTTCTTGGATTGCTTTATAAAGTAAATGGGAATATGAGATGTCGACCAAACCTTTCTACCTTGCCCAAATGACTCTAATTGAACTCTACAACAAAAATCATGAAGGGTTCATGTTGAACAAATGTCAAGAAAAGACCTCAATTGGTCAAAAACCCTAATTCCAGGGTAAACGAGATGCTGCTTTGACCAAGGTGAAGAATTGGCTTATGTACTAGATATGAAGTTTGACCTTTAATAAAAGTTGAAGTTTGAGTGGAGTACAACGAACTTTATTTTTGGACCAAGACCTGATTTAACTCCTAAGTGGCTCAAACAGTGGCCTCAAGTTTGAATGCAGTGCTCCTTTTGAGCTCTCAGAAATATTCTAAGTCTTCGATCAGTAGCGGCGTGATGGCAAGTTTGTGACATTTTATCTTCGAAATTTACATGGTAGCTCAAGTAGATTCCTTAATATGAGTTGGATTAGACCTTGTGATGCAAACAACAAAACAAGTATCATCATTATTGGAGAACGTTTGAATGTTCAAAAATGATTTCGAAAACAGAAAATGCTTGTTGGAATAGCTAGAATTGTCCTGTTTCATGATAGGGTTTTGACCAGTGTGGACCAACTATTTAGAGTGCTTGCATGAAGGTGGGACCTAAATAAAAGTTGTAGTTCATCTTATGTAGAACAAACTTTGTTCAAAGGTCAAGACCTAGTTCGGTCTCTAACTTCGTCTAACTGAGCCCTCAAGTTGGAATCCATGGCTGTTTTGGGAGCTAAAAAATTTGCTAAGTCTGGGTTAACTGAAACTGAATTTTTAGTTTCATGAGCCCTACTTTGCAGCTCTCTATCTTCCAATATAATCCAAATTAGATCAAAAACCTTTAAGCAAAGTTGTATTCCTCATATAGCTCTACAACATTTGTTACAACATCTTATGCCAAAACTTAACGGATTTGGAGTTACGAAGGAGAAAGATTGATGTTCAATCGCACTTTTGGGGTAGAATTGGAATTTTTGAATCCATGCTACGTGGCCTTCATGGCCGACCATGTGTAGGGCCGAGCGTCGTGTGGTCTCGCACGCTCGCTGCATGTGCGCCTCCTCGCCCTCGCTCGTCGTTTTGGAGAGGCCAAGCCCAGCCTTCTGCCCCCTACCCTCTCCATTCTCCTCCTCCGCTCTACTACCAGCACCATGGCCATGGCCACCATTGTTGAGTGGCAAAGCTCCTCCCAACCACCGCCTTGCCCCTCTATCATGCCACGCCTTGCTGCTCGCTCCACCTCGCCACTCCTTTCTCCATCCTCCACCAACGCATGCCACTTCCCTGGCCATCACAGTCGTCGAAGCTGGCCTGCAGCTGCCGCCGTCGCCAAACCACCGCCAGCGACCGTGGTCAGGTCAAGGCTGGCTGTGGTCGGGCATGGGCCAAGCATGGATGTGGCTAGGCTGGCCTAGCCATAGCTGGCCACCGACGCCGGCTAACGCCCCCCGATTGGCCAGCCCTCTGCCCTTCTCTGCTCTATGCGTGACGTTGAAGAAGAGGGGGTGAATTGCAAATAGAAGCTTTTTCATGTATTCACTTTGCATAAATGCCAGACACATATATTTATGAAAGCATCTAGGCCCCTAGTTGGGTTTCGGTGATTAATGACAATACATGATTACTATGACTAACGTGTATTTTGCAGAGGTAATTAAGTTAGGTCATGGTAATGAAGATCGATTGGGCTATCATGGTGGTCATGCCCCTACGATGGAAATCATTTTAGTTTTCAAAGGATGGACGACAAGGTTAAGATGGACTAGTTCTAAGTGTCATTTGGTGTTGAAGAGACACTTAGCGTAGTTTAGGACTTTGTTTTTCCTTTGGCCATACTATTAAGGGGGGTATGGATGGGTAGCTTGACCTAGGTGAGTCTAGTGGGTTAGGTGTGGTGCACACTTGCTAAACCTAGCACTAGGTAGCTCCTAAAAAGCCCTTAGATCCATTGGAGCAAACTTCAATCATGTATGTTCGAAAGTTAGAAGTGAATGGAGGGTCAAATACTGACCAGATGCTGGCTTCGGTGTGACCGAACACTAGCGTAGAGTCCGATCAGTTCATTTGATCAAGGTGAAGTCGTCTGGAAGTGATCGGACACTGAGAGGTCAAGTGACCGAACACTGAGGGCCAGCATCTGGTCAACTCTAGTAAGGTTCTAGAGAGGAAAAATCATGACCGGACACGTCCGGTCACACTTTAAACACTAGAGTTCGGGGTGAACTGACTGGCACGTCCGGTCAACATGACCGGAGCGTCCGGTCACCCCGCAGAGGCACATAACGGTTCGTTTTTCAGCCCCTGTTATAAATACTTCCTCCATTCATGTGTGGGGGTACTTTTGCTCATTTCAACAGCTGAGAAACACCTTTGAGAGTGCCAAGAAGAGCAAGGTCCTAGTGAGGTGATTGAGATTTGTGAATCCCAAAGAGAGCCCTCATTAGTGAGATCAAGAGTAGCAAAGTATGCATCCACCCTTCTCATTAGTCTTGTTGTGGTCAAGTGAGAGTCTGTGCTTGTTACTCTTGGTGATCGCCATCACCTAGACGGCTTGGTGGTGATTGGAAGCTTGGTGATCATCCGGCGGAGCTTATGGATGACCCAACTCAAGTTGTGAGCGGTTGTGGGTGATTCACCGTGACGGAGTATCGAAGAATCAACCCGTAGAGAGCACTTGATCCTTGCGTGGATCAAGAGGGAGCTACACCCTTGCACGGGTGCTCCAACGAGGACTAGTGGGGAGCGGCGACTCTCCGATACCTTGGCAAAACATCGCTGCATTCCTCCTTCTCTCTTTACTTTGAGCATTTACTTTGAGCATTTACTTTGAGCAATTCAATACTTGTCTTTATATTCATAGAATTGTCATGCTAGAGTAGGATTGGAACTTAGGTTGCAAGACTTTTTGTGCGGTAGAACATTAGAAACACTTTCTAGGCACAAGGGGTTAATTGGGCTAACAATAGGATTTAATTATTGCAAAGAAATTTAGAATTAGCCCAATTCACCCCCCTGGCATCTTGATCCTTTCAATTGGTATCAGAGCCTCGTGCTCACGTATTTAGGCTTAATCGCCTAGATAAAGATGTCTCACAGGGATGGACCTCCTCCTATCTTTGAGGGGGATGATTTTCCATATTGGAAAATTCGCATGGAGGCGTACTTAGAAGCTCTAGATGTTGGAATACTTAGAGCCACCTCACAAGGCTTCCCAAATCCTCATGATGCTACTAACCTACAAGGCGATGAGGTGAATTACGAGAAATGGAATACAAAGGCTCGAAACACCATCTTTAGAGGCCTTTGCAAAGATGTGTTCAATCGGATGAGGAACCACAAAGACACCCATGCACTATGGTCGAATGTTTGTGTGCTCCATGAGGGAACAAAGAGTGAGCGTGAGGAACGCTATCATCTTATCATGAAAAAGCTTAACTCTTTTGAGATGCTTCCTAAAGAATGTGCTAATGAGATGTACTCACGTTTGAATGTTCTTGTAGAGGAAGTCAATGGGCTTGGACTCACTCAAATGCAACCATCCAACGTTGTAAGAAAGATTTTGAGTGTCCTCCCCATTGAAAAATATGGGCGTATTATGATTGTGCTTCATCAAGGTGATCTTTCCACCGCTACACTGACACAAATCTTGGGAAAGATCAATGCTCATGAGATGTATATGCACATCACACCACAAGATGGCTCATCCTCTACAAAGAAGAAAGAAAAAGATTTAGCTTTCAAAGCTAGTCAAGAGAAGGGCAAAGCACGGCTTGAGTATGAGAGCTTAAGTGATGATGAAATTGATGATGAAAGCCTTGCTCTCATGGTGAAAAGAACCGCTAAGATGTTAAAGAAGCTCAACAAGAGAGGCATCAAGTTCGATGGCAAGAAGAAGAAGTTCTTCACAAGCTCTAGAAGGAAGCCAATCTTGGAGATGGATTGCTACAATTGTGGAGAACTTGGTCATCTAGCACACCAATGCACAAAGCCTAAGAAACACAAGTACAAGAACAAGTACAAGGGCAAGAAAGATGACTCCAGCAATGAAGAAGAAGATGAGAAGAAAAGGAACAAGCCATACAAGAAGAGAGATGGCAAGAAGAAGGACTTCCACAAGAAGAAGAAGAGTGGAAAGGCATACATCGTCGGTGATTGGCTCACGGACATTGATTCATCAAGTTGCTCATCCGATGATGATAGTGACAATGAGAAGGTGGCCGCCATTGTCATTAACTCTTCATCATCTTCACCGCCACCACCGCCATCATCCCCTACACACCTATGCCTTATGGCCAAGGGTGATCGCAAGGTATCAAATGATGATAGTAGTGGTGATGAACATGCTAGCAATGATGATAGCGATAGTGATGATGATGAATATGAGTCACCTTCCTATGATGATCTTGTTAAATTGCTAAATCAATACACTAAGATCATTAGAAAGAGTAGAGCTAAGAATGAAAAACTAGAGGCTAAGAATAATTCACTTTTAGCAAAATGTGATATAGCCGAAAAGACTAGTGTTGTGCTTAGAGAAGAAAATGATGCTATATCATCCAAACTCAAGGAGCTCAAATCTTCTAAGAAAGAGCTTAAAGATAAACATGATAAACTTGAGGGGATGCACAAAGAGCTCATCACTAGCCACAACAAGCTAAAAGAAGAATACACTACTCTTAAGATTAATCATGATAATCTTGTCATTGCTCAAGAATTTCTATCCCATGAGCCACATGATGCTACTAACAATGTTTTTAAGATTGATATAGCTACATCATGTGATGATTTGATCATTGAGAGCATTGACCAAAGTTCTAGTAGCAAGGGCAAGCAAGTGGTTGAGGCTGATGATTATGATGAGTTTGTCAAGCTCAAGAATGACAATGAAAAGCTCAAGAAAGATCTTGAAGAAATCAAAAGCCAAAACACTATTGTGCTAGAAACTCTTGATCATGATGGTGACTTGATGCTTGAAAATGAGAAGCTAAAAGAAGAGAACAAGAAGTTCAAGGAAGAGAAAAACAATGATGCTCTCAAGAAAGAGAACAAGAAGCTCAAATTGGAGAAAGAGCATCTCAAGATTGGATTGAGCAAGTTCACAAGAGGCAAGCATCTACAAAGTGAGCTACTTATGAACACCATCATGAAGATGGATAGAAGTGGCATTGGGTATTTGGCAAACCAAGAAAAGAAGGCTCAAGCTCAACAACAACACAAGTCAAAGCCAAAGCCAAAGAGATGCTTCGAGTGTGGACAAGAAGGTCACTTTGCCCATGAGTGCCAAACTCCACCACCACAACCCTTGCCCAAGTATGCTAGACCTTTTGCCTTCAATGCTCACTACATGCTTAGAAAGGATTCTAGTGGAAAGATGAAAGTCATGTTCTTAGGACCTTCAAACAAGAATAGGCCTAAGAAAATTTGGGTTGCAAAATCACTTGTTGAGAAGGTGAAGGGCCCTCAATAAGTTTGGGTTCCTAAAGCTTGATCTCTTGTGTGTAGGTGAACTACAAGACCGGTGGAAGTCATTGGGTTATTGATAGTGGTTGCACACAACATATGACCGGTGATCCTCGTATGTTCACCTCACTAGATGAAGAAATAGATGGACAAGAAAGAATCACATTTGGAGATAATTCAAATGGCAAGGTTAAAGGATTGGGCAAAGTGGCAATATCAAATGATCATTCTATCTCAAATGTGTTATATGTTGCTTCATTGAGCTTCAACTTGCTATCTGTTGGACAATTGTGTGATCTTGGCTTCCAATGCTTGTTCACCGAGAAGGAAGTTGTTGTATCTAAGAAGGATGATGATCAAGTGATATTCAAAGGATTTAGATACAACAACCTATATCTAGTGGATTTCACCTCCGAAGATGTAAATTTGAAGACTTGCCTATTCACCAAAACAACACTTGGGTGGCTATGGCATAGAAGACTTGCTCATGTTGGGATGAGCTCACTCAAGAAGCTAATGAAGAATGATTTGGTGAGAGGGTTGTAGGATGTGAAGTTTGAGAAGGACAAGCTTTGTAGTGCATGTCAAGCCGGCAAGAAAGTTGTGAATACTCATCCAACTAAAGCTTTCATGTCAACCACAAGAGTACTAGAACTCCTTCACATGGATTTATTTGGACCAACAACATACAATAGTTTGAGAGGAAATCTTTATTGTCTTGTGATTGTTGATGACTATTTAAGATATACATGGGTATTCTTCCTTCATGACAAATCCGAAGTTGCATCTTGCTTTAAGAAGTTTGCCAAGAGAGCACAAAATGAATTTGAAGTGAAGCTCAAGAAGATTCGAAGTGACAATGGGAAGGAATTTGACAACACAAATATAGAAGCCTATTATGATGAAGTTGGGATCAAGCATGAGGTCTCCGCAACATATACTCCTCAACAAAATGGTGTAGTTGAGAGAAAGAACTGGACATTGATCACTCTTGCAAGAACAATGCTAGATGAGTACAACACCTCTGAAGCTCTATGGGCGGAAGCTATTAACACCGCATGTTTTGCATCCAATAGCCTATTCCTTCAAAAGTTCCTTGGCAAGACACCTTATGAGTTGCTCAATGGGAAGAAGTCGGACGTCTCCTTCTTTAGGGTATTTGGTTGCAAATGCTATATCTACAAGAAGCAGCAACACCTAGGGAAGTTTCGAAGACGTTGTGATATTGGTTTTCTTGTTGGTTACTCATCAAAGTCTAAAGCATATAGAGTATTTAATCATGCCATCGGCTTGGTTGAAGAAACATATGATGTGGAATTTGATGAATCTAACGGCTCCCAAGGAGCACATGATAATCTTGATGATGTAGGTGATGAACCATTGAGGGAGGCTATGAAGAACATTCCGGTTGGTGACATCAAGCCTAAAGATGATGAAGATGATGTACAAGTGATTGACCCACATTCTTCATCAAGTGTGCCACAAGATGGTGATAAAGATGTGAGAGTAGAAAATGAAGATACTCATGTCTCCCATGATCAAATGATGGTACAAGCATAAGATGTTGATGCTCCACAACCTCCTCCTCAAGTGGTCAATAGAAGAAATACACCTCTACTATAAGATCATCCACAAGATCTCATCATAGAGAGTCCATCAAAGGGTGTAATGACTCGCTCACAAAAACTTGCTTCATTTATTGCTCATCACTTTTTGTCTCTTGCTTTGAGCCTACCAAGGTAGAAGAAGCTCTTCAAGATCTGGATTGGATAAATGCCATGCATGAAGAGTTGAACAACTTCACCCGCAATGAAGTTTGGACTCTTGAAGAGCGGTCAAAAGGTGCAAGAGTCATTGAAACAAAGTGGGTGTTCCACAACAAGCAAGATGATCAAGGCATAGTTGTGAGGAACAAGGCAAGACTAGTTGCAAAGGGGTTCTCCCAAGTTGAAGGATTGGATTTTGGAGAGACCTTTGCACCGGTTGCAAGACTAGAAGCCATTCGTATCCTCCTTGCATATGCATCACATCATGAAATGAAATTATATCAAATGGATGTGAAAAATGCTTTTTTAAATGGCTTTATTAATGAACTAGTCTATGTTAATCAACCTCCTGGGTTTGAAGACCCTAGATATCCTAATCATATTTATAGGTTGTCCAAGGCATTATATGGGCTTAAGCAAGCCCCAAGAGCTTGGTATGAGCGCCTTCGAGACTTCCTTATTGAGAAGGGCTTCACCATCGAGAAGGTCGACACCACACTATTCACCAAGAAGCTTGATGGGCACATCTTCATTTGTCAAGTGTATGTTGATGATATCATCTTTGGATCATCAAATGAAGATTCTTGCAAAGAGTTTGGTGAATTGATGTAAAGGAGTTCGAGGTGTCAATAATTGGAGAGCTTACATTCTTTCTTGGTTTTCAAGTCAAGCAAATGGGAGAAGGGATTTTCATCTCTCAAGAGAAATATACAAATGATCTTCTCAAGAGATTCAAGATGGATGAATGTATGCTAATCAAGACACGAATGCCAACTAATGGACATCTCGACCTAGATGAGGGAGGTAACACAGTTGATCAAACTATCTACCGCTCTATGATTGGTAGCTTATTATATTTAACTGCATCTAGGCCTGACATCATGTTTAGTGTGTGTATGTGTGCTACATTTCAAGCGAATCCTAAGGAAACTCATTTGATTGTCGTTAAAAGAATCCATAGGTATCTTAAGCACACACCAAGTATTGGCCTTTGGTATCCCAAAGGAGCTATATTTGAATTAGTTGGCTATTCCGATTCGGATTATGCCGGTTGCAAAGTTGATAGAAAAAATCCGGAGAGTGCCATTTGCTTAGTAGATCACTTGTGTCTTTGTCCTCCAAGAAACAAAATAGTGTGGCCTTGTCCACCGCCGAAGCGGAATATATTGCCGCGGGTGCTTGTTGTGCACAAATACTTTACATGAAACAAACTTTGCTAGACTATGGTATAGTTCTAGAAAAAGTACCTCTTTTGTGCGACAATGAAAGTGCCGTAAAACTTACAAATAATCCGGTTCAACACTCTCGCACCAAGCACATAGATATCCGCCATCACTTTCTTAGAGATCATGTTGCTAAAAATGATATATCATTAGAAGGTGTAAAGACCGAGGATCAATTGGCGGATATCTTCACTAAACCGCTAGATGAGGCAACTTTTTGTCGATTCTAGAATGAGCTCAATGTTCTTGATTTTAGTAACTTCACTAAAAATGAGCTTATGTTGTCCCTTGCATTGCATTGTAATACATAACATGTTTAATTTTTGGTAATGCACATAGGGCTTGTCTAACATGGTTAAGATAACCGTCGTAAAGCGTGTGAAGAAGCTTGACCTTGGATCAAACTTGACAAGCAACTAGATTTATTTTCAAGTATTGCAATGCATATGCATGAATGTTGCTTTGTCATTTATCTTCAATTGCCCTCTTATTGCCTATTTTCTTAAAAAGAATTATAGCCTAAGGCAAAATATTTTAAAAACTTGAGGGTTTGAGAGAGGTCACTCACATCAGTCTCAATTGGTGTTTATTTGGATCTTATTGGAGTTGGGACTTGATTGGGAATAGGCAGCACGAAGGACTTTGAAGATTTACTAGAAAAAGGGTGACCGGACTCTGATGTCCAGCGTCAGGTCAGTTCACAGGAGGTGAACTGCTGCTGAGAAGGAGTGACCGGACACTGAAACAGTGTTCTCTTAGCGTCCGGTTAGATGGTGATCCAGCGTCCGGTCGATCGAAGACGATGAAAGTTGCTTGCACCGGACTCTGGCTGCGTCCGGTCGATGTTCACTAGACACGTCCGGTCACGATTCTAGGGGATTTGGACCTCTCTGGAATCGATCGGACGCTGGGTGGTAGCGTCCGATCACTGCCACCGGAGCGTCCGATCAGTAGAAAACGTACGGGATTCAATCTCTTATCTTGTTTCCTTTTCTATCACGGTCGGGGGAACCCTTATAACCGTACAGCGCACCGTGTGACCTAACTTGACCACATCCACGCTGACATCGCCACCTTTTCGAGCCACAGCGCCACGACCTTGCCCTAGAACCGCCGCCTCTCTGTTGCGCCGCCACCGTCGCCGCCACCCACGTAGCCGTCCAGCGCCTCCCCATGTCGCCGTGCTGCATTGCCCGTGCCATCGTGCTTCCTGCCCATGCCTCAGCTCCGCTGTGCTGCTCCTGAGCACTGTCATGCCCGCGGCCTCTCCACGCCACCGCGCCCTGCCTGCACCGCCATAGTTTCCACACAGCTCAAGCGCCGCCTCCCTTCACCATCACTATTATGCCCTAGCATTGCCATGTCCCTGCTCTATTTTAGTGCCGTGAACCCTAGCCGCCACGCCACTGCCAACCCTATCCCTTGAAAGCATCTAGGCCCCTAGTTGGGTTTTGGTGATTAATGACAATACATAATTACTATGACTAACATGTGTTTTGCAGAGGCAATTAAGTTAGGTCATGGTAATGAAGATTGATTGGGCTATCATGGTGGTCATGCCCCTACGATGGAAACCATTTCGGTTTTCAAAGGATGGACGACAAGGTTAAGGATGGACTAGTTCTAAGTATCGTTTGGTGTTGAAGAGACACTTAGAGTAGTTTAGGACTTTGTTTTTCCTTTAGCCGTACTATTAAGGGGGGTATGGACGGTTAGCATGACCTAGGTGAGTCTAGTGGGTTAGGTGTGGTGCACACTTGCTAAACCTAGCACTAGGTAGCTCCTAAAAACCCTTAGATCCATTGGAGCAAACTTCATTCACATACGTTCGAAAGTTGGAAGTGAATGGAGGGTCAAATACTGACCGGACGCTGGCTTCGATGTGACCGAACGCTGGCGTAGAGTCCGATCAGTTCATTTGATCAAGGTGAAGTCATCTGGAAGTGACCGGACGCTGAGAGGTCAAGTGATCGGACACTAAGGGCCAGCATCTGGTCGACTCCAGTAAGGTTCCATAGAGAGAAAATCATGACCGGACGCTGGCCAACGTCCGGTCACACTTTAAACACTGGAGTTTGGGGTGAACTAACCGGCATGTCCGGTCAACATGACAGGAGCGTCCGGTCACCCCGCAGAGGCACATAACGGTTCATTTTTTAGCCCATGTTATAAATACTTCCTCCATTCGTGTGTGGAGGTACTTTTGCTTATTTCAACAGCTGAGAACATCTTTGAGAGTGCCAAGAAGAGCAAGGTCCTAGTGAGGTGATTGAGATTTGTGAATCCCAAAGACAGCCCTCATTAGTGAGATCAAGAGTAGCAAAGTGTATATCCACCCTTCTCATTAGGCTTGTTATGGTCAAGTGAGAGTCTGTACTTGTTACTTTTTATGATCGCCATCACCTAGACGGCTTGGTGGTGATTGGGAGCTTGGTGATCATCCGGCAGAGCTTGTGGATGACCCAACTCAAGTTGTGAGCGGTTGTGGGTGATTCACCGCAACAGATTGTCAAAGAATCAACCCGTAGAGAGCACTTGATCCTTGCACGATCAAGGGGGAGCTACACCCTTGCGCGGGTGCTCCAACGAGGACTAGTGGGGAGTGGCGACTCTCTGATACCTCGGCAAAACATCGCCACGTTCCTCCTTCTCTCTTTACTTTGAGCATTTACTTTGAGCTTTTACTTTAAGCAATTCAATACTTGTCTTTACATTCTTAGAATTGCCATGCTAGAGTAGGATTGGAACTTAGGTTGCAAGACTTTTTGTGCGGTAGAACATTAGAAACACTTTCTAGGCACAAGGGGTTAATTGGGCTAACAATAGGATTTTAATTATTGCAAAGAAATTTAGAATTAGCTCAATTCACCCCCCCTCCTCTTGGGCATCTTGATCCTTTCAATTTACATATATGAACTTAGTTGGTTTCTGAGATCTCCAGGGTTCCCAGTGCAAATGTATTTTCCTTTTTCGGTTTAATCTTTTCTTTTGCAGATTTCTGTGCTGAACTTTGGAAAATCGTAATAATTAGTAGAAAAACATAAAATAACAAATATGGACCTTTTGGAATCCTTGTGAAATTATATATACAGTTGATCTATAATATAGCATGTTTTAGTTTAAAGATTTTGCTGTAAAAAACAATTTATGCAGTTAGATTTTTAATACTAGTTAAATCTTGTCTTTTTCATAACTGTAGTTGTTATGCTCAAATAAATGTGAAATTTTATGGTAGTCTAATGATGCTATTTGTATGCTGTGGTAAAAATTTCAGATGTTTAGGCTTGATAGTTTAAGAGCTACAAAATAACAAATGCCTTGTATTGCTTTGCTCCTGTTCTGAATAGGCTTGCATGTTTGTATTAATTGGCTCAGTTAAGTTATGAATCATGACTTGATGACAATAAATGAGTTGTAGTACTTTTCTTAAGATTTTCAAAAAAAGCTAAAGAGCATAATTTTTTGTTAAGTAGATTTTTAGTTATAGTTGCTTAAATTTCTGTGGCTGTTTCTGCTCAAACCCAGACAGGGTTGCATTGTTGACACTGTGGGGCATTTTTAATAGTAGAATTATCTCTAGATGTTTATAACAAAGTTGTTTAGAATTTGCTAAGATTTCTAAAAAGTCTAGAACCACATTTATTGGACATGTGGAACTCTAGTTATAGCTGTTTAAATTTACATATCAGATTCTATCCATGTTTTGGACAGAGATGCATTTATTGGATTAATTGACCTTGTTAACTGTAGAATTATCTTAATATGAGAATAAGAAAGTTGTAGGTAACTTCATAAAATTTTCAAAAAGTTATGATTCATGTCTGTTGGAGGTCTAGAACTCCAGTTATGCTTCTCTGAAGTTCCTATCAGTTTTCTGTTTATAATTATACCACTGCTGTTTGGGCTGCATGTGTAGTTTTGCTTGTGCAATTGTTTTTGTGGTGTAAATGATGTTTGTTGTGGTTGTAGTGAATACCAAAGTTGTATCTAATTTCACAATCTTGCTTGTGTTCAAATTGCATGACCATAGGCCAGATAGTTAAGGAGTTATGAATTTGACAAATGATCTGTCATGTTTGGTCTATGCTCTGTGCAGATTTGAAGAATTTCATTGTTTGACCTAGTTAAGTATGAAATCATGTCTTAGTGATAATATAAGAGTTATAGTGCTTTCCTTAATCTTTCCAAATTATCCTAGATCGCCCCTTTTGGTGTTGTAGAGCTCCAGTTATAAGCTTGTGAAGTTGCATAGCAGAATCTGTCCAAGTCTAGATAGAGGTGCTCAATTGTGCTTGATTGACCTTATTAATTGTGAAATCACCTTGTGACGATAATAAACATGTTTTATATAATTTAATAAGATTTCTAGAAAATTAAGGTTCATGCTTGTTTGATGTTTGTAACTTCAGTTATGCATTTTTGAAATTACTACTACTTTTCTGTCCAAGTTCTGTGTAGATCCGAAACATTGGTATGTTTAACCTAGTTAGTTTTGGAATAAGCTTTTAGTGATAATAACAATATTGTAGGCAATTTTATTATATTTTCATAAAGTCTAGGATCACCTTCTTTAGATGTCTGGATCTCTAGTTATGGATAAAACAAGTGACTGTTGTGCTGCTGTTCAGCTTTCTATACATGTGCTAGGTGATTGCTTTAGCTTGCTCTTGTTTTGGCTAAACATGTTGGTTAGTTCTTGATCGATGCATGTGTGCAATATCTAAACTTAAGTTCACTTGTGTGCCATGCCTAATATGCTTACTATCCCTCTATAATAGGTCGTGTGATGTTTAGTTAAATAACTCTAGGTGCCTATGTCTTGCATGATCTTATGTTTGCCTTGAATGCTATTATGTGATGCATCTCATATTACCATTCTACATATTCATACACTTGCATCTTGCATCTCATCTAGGTATGCTAGATGAACCACGTGAAGGACGTGATGTTAGAACCGAACCCGAAGACGATGTATGGTGGACCTATCCCGAAGATGGAAGGACTAGACAAGTGCTTGGATGGGAGATACTCGCCAAGCGAGTGTCGTCTAACAAACACTAACCTAGTGTTGGATCCTAGGCAAGCTCTGAAGCATTCTAAGCCTCCTACGTTTTTTATAAATATCACTTGAGTTCTTTATATTTGATGCATTAGGTTATAAGAGTTGATTGGAACCACTTGATGCATAGAACTACCTTGTCTAGAAATATACCTTGAACCATATGTAGGTATAGGATCGAATGTATGCTTAGACCGGTAGAAGTTGGGTGATTTCCTGTCACCTTCGAGATATAGGTGGATACCAGAGCACGGTTGCCTATATTTGCTATCGTGGAAATAACATATATTGATGAATAAAAAGGAGATCGGATGGGATTGTGATAGAGAAGCAACAAGGCAAGGAGGTCTGGGGTGCCTATGTATCCCCGTCTATGTCGGTTAAGGACCGATTCGCTGTACGTCCTCATGTCATGTTGAACACATGCCTATCACTTAGTTGGCCGGATAACTCATTCCGATCGTGAAGCCGAGTAGCTCAACTCAGGCCAAAAGCTAGGAAGTGAAAGTGAGCACTCTGGCGGTAGTAAGGATATGTGGGGAGCCATTGGCGTAAGTCCAAAGGGTAGATTGACGTCCTAGCAGAGTGGATTCCCTGAGAGTACGGCACTGCTCGGACCCGCCAATTTGTTCCTGAGCTATACCAAAGGTGACCCGAGGCGACCACTGATCAGGTTGCTTGGGTGTGTGTTAGGAATAATTCCCTAGCTGGGTAGGAATCGATTCGAATCGCCGTCTCTGCCGGATAGTGAGAACTTGACTGAGCAGCGGCAACGTAGAGTAACTTAATGGAAACTTGATGGTTACGATGATGATATTCACATTACTACACCGGCTATGGTTACTATTGTCTGTTACTAAATGATATTCCACATGTTTGGCACATGTTAGTTGCTAATCTAGAGATGGATAGCTATAATTAACTTGGTTACCGAATTGTAAAATATATAGCTCAACTAGTGGCTTTTATGCAAAATTTTGTCAAGCTAGCTCCACCTATAAAACCTTGCATACTCCTTGGTGTCACTTTATTTCTGGTTTATGACGGGTAAGTCTAGCTGAGTACATTCGAGTACTCAGGGTTTATCCCACCATGTTGCAGGTGAAGTTCTCGGCCTGCTGAAGATGGTGGCTAACCGCCGGTGGGCTCGGTGACTCTATATTTATTTCTCATCTATATGCTTTTGTCAGAGGATGTCACTTATGCTAGCAATGTATTTGGAACTTATATTAATGTAATCATTTGAAAGCTATGTTGTTTTCACTAATTGGTTTTGAAACCCAAACTTATACTATTATTTGTGAATCCAATGGTAATATTATTTCCGCTGCAACTCTGTGTATATGATGTGTATTTACTTAATCATACGATCTTGGTTGTGATGTTGATTTACCGAGGTCCTTCATGACACTCGGTGGACTACTGGGTTTATATAAGTGAAAGTATGCGTGTGTCAACGTGTTAGCGGGGACAGCCGTACTTGATCTTGTAAAGATTGGGTGGTTCTATCATAGCCTCAGCGCCATCGGGCGGTAGATATGATTAGGGGGGACGAACCCCCCGACCCTTGCTCCGCCTCATAGGAACAAGGCCGTTTCGAGCCCACCCATGCTCCTAGGTAGAGGGGCTCGCCCCTAGCAGCTCCTGGGGCATGTTGGTGGAGCGCCCCACTCCCCTTAGCTCTTGGGGCGTGACGGCAGAGCCGCCCGCCTCTGTTGGCTCCTAGGGTAGGCCGACGGTATGGCTTGCCTCTGTTGGATCCCCAGACGTGACCTCCCCTCCATGGAACAGGAAGGGTCCTGACGCCTGTAAGGACGAACCAACTCCTATCAGCACATCCTCGTTCTCCAGGTTGTCCCACTCGATATCGTCGGCTACCTCCATCACCTCATCATTGTCACCGTCGTCGTCATCATCATCGTCGTTAGTGTCCTCCCTTCGTTCCCACGCCCGCAACTTCCACAGCTTCTTCCTTTTCTTGTCCTCCTTCGCCTTCCTTAGTCGCTCACCCTCAGCACGATTCACCACCCTCACGACCGAATCCCTAGGCAGCGGCGCCAGGTGATCTGTGAGGATAAGGTCCCTCGGCTAGTCTCACCCCTTTCAAAGTTAGTCTCACGGGGTCAGGAAATCAATTGAAGAAAAGGCAAGAGAAAGAGAAACTTATGAAGACAACGTAGCCTTGCTCCGGTCGCATCGGAGGATGCCTCGGCACCAGGTAGATGAAGTCAAGGGTGGCACCTGCATCGTCCCGCAAAGGCTCCATCACCTCCTTGATGCGTTGCGCATCTCAGAGTTAGGGAGCGTTCCCTCGGCGAGTGTCGTTCCATCGAACGATGTCTCGGACGCCATCGCGTATAGCGGGAGCACGCGCATCATCAACGGTGCCACCCTCCTCGTATGGTAAGCCCTAATGACGCCTGACCCTTTTAGGCCGTTCTCCTTCAGGATGTGGATGGCGGTGATGTGGTCTCGGATCTTCTTCTTGTCCTTCTCCGAGACACCCCACTTCCTCCACTGCTCTGGGGCCTCTTCGATCAGGTGTCCGATGAACTCCGGTAGAAGGGCGGCGGCATCATTCTTGAGGTAGAACCACTATGAGTGTCACCCCTTGTTGGATGTCGAGAGCCGCATGGATGGGTACTCATCGATCCGATTGTTCTGAAGTTGGATGCCGGCACACCCCATCGGCATGTGCAGCTCCTGCCTGCCACCCTTCTCCCTCTTCTTCTGGAGGCTGACGACGAAGACATACCTCCACAAGTCGAAGTGGGGGCTGATCCCTAGGAATCCTTCGCACTGCGCAATGAACGCCGCCATGTGCTGGATCCCGTTGGGATTGAGATGTTGTAGCTCGATCTTGTAGAAGTGCAGCAGCCCCCAAAGGAATTTGTGGGCAGGGGTTGCGAGCCCACGCTCGTGGGAGTGAGTGAACTACACCACATAGCCATCGGACGGCGACGACAAATCCTTGTTGTCAGGCAGCAACCACTCCTCGGTCGAGGTCTACGCGCAGAGAAGACCATGATGGACGAGGCCCTCCATGCGCTGTTAGGCGATGTTGGAATGGCACCACGGATCCATTGGAGGTGGGGGCGGATGGATGCGAGCTCAACGACGGCAGAAGAGCAGAGGCTACAGATCTAGGGCTCCAATGGCAGACTAGCAAGCACGGTAGATCCGAAACAGTGGCGGCGGAGAAATAGAGAAGGTAAGGTTATGGTTTTGGTGTGCAGAGACATCAAGGGGAAGGCCGCTATTTATAAGGTAGAGCGGGACGAGAAGGTGAACCATCTGCCTAGATTCATGCGCCAGCTGCGCTACGACATGACACCTCCCTCTGAAGATCGTGCACACGCAATCTCTGGCCGTGCCCACGAAGGACATGCCGGATAACGATTTGCCTAATCGATAAGTCAAGAACTGTCGTGGGTAAGGAGGGATACAGAGCTGAAAACGCTCATACGGCCCATTTAGGCCTAGGAGTTCGAAGGTCGGCCCATCGATGGGTTCACAGCTGCTCTGGGGCACCCTAAGAGCAAGAGGTGGAAAGGGATGGGCCTGCTAGCAGCCAGTACCCGGGCGCACGAGCGCCGCGGGCATCCTGGCCCACGTTCGAGTCTCGGCCGGATACGATCCATGGTTTTTCCTCAAAGAAAGGCAGAGAGCCCTCGGGACCAGTCGAACGGAACTGAGAACTATATGGATTGACCCCTGAGAATCTATAGTCGGTCACTAGCTGACCCAAGCCAAACCCCCGCGAACGGGATGCCAAGGCCCTACTCGGACTGGCCCGTTAACAGTTCATCGAGCACCATGATTCATCCATAGAGAAAAATCATGGCACGGCACAGCCCCTCCGTTTTTGTTTCGAAAAAAACGCTTGAGGGAAAATGATCACAAAGATGAATCGGCCCTCGATCGGACCCTGCTATAGGCGGAGGCTCGAGGAAAGTTGGACTCGCAAGAAGACCGAACGCGCGGTCGCAGAACGACAGACCCCCATAGGGGTCGGGATCAGAAAAGACCTTTTTCAACCCACCAAATCTCACGGCTATACCCCTAAGGGGTCCGATCACGACGAAAGAGAATCGCCGTCCCCAGGACATGCTGTGGGCAACAAAGGAAGGCTAAGGCCCTCAGAGTCCTCCCAGTCGGAAAAGCCTCCGAAGGAGTTTTCTACTCCTTCGCAGGCTCGGGGGCTACTGTCGGGGACCAATACTAGGGTACCCGAAGAGGAGGAGCTAATTGTCATCAACATTGGTTCATCTAAGCAGATAAGAACGCGACAACAGGTCTAACCGACCCCCAGATGCGCGGGCTCCACCTCGCCCGACCTCAAGGCCACGGGTTCCGCCTCGCCCGACCCTTGGGTTTGCGCTCCGCCTCACCCGACCGTTTGTGTGCAGGCTCCGCTTCGCCCGACGGAGATCCATACCGCCGCCAACCATTCCAGGTCCAAGCGTATGGGCCTGGGTCAAAGCTCTGACACCAGGGAAGTAACTAGCACGCCTCGATGTAACTCATGGCCATGACGGGCCATACCTGAGGGTTCACATCAAGAACAACGTCGGGTGTGCCGGTGCTGTTCTGCCTAACCCTCGTACGAATAATGACAGGCACGTCAGTTCACCACGACGTCCACCGAGACGGGATGGAACGCCATGACCGGCAGACAACGCCTGCGCATGACACCAGTGACGGATAGGGCCGCGACGTGGAGCTGTCCCTGTTGACATCTACAAGGTCGGCAGGACCCGCGTGAAGGAGAAGAAGGACCCGACGATCCTGAAGACATTTCTCTCTCTCTCGTTCTTCTCTTTTTCTCCCCTATAACCCGTTCCCTTGGCCTATAAAAGGGAAAGCATGGCGTCCCATGAAGGGGCCTCCGAAATCAATCGACCCTTCGAAATCCGATCCAGATCAACACAAGAGCACTACACGAACACTCGGCTGAGCAGCAGTCGAGACTCAGCACCCATTCATTCTTTCCACCAGAGACTTGGGATCATTTCTCTCTCTCAACCATTTGTAACCCCTACTATAAACTTTTAGTGCTAGTAACACGAGCAGCAGCGACGAACTGGACGTATGGACTTTCTACCCGAACCAGTATAAACATCGTGTCTTTTAAACACACCATCCAAGCCAGACGCGCAATATTAAAAATTTACTCGTCGGTGGTAACTCGAAACACCAACAAAAGATGTATGTGGTCTTTTTTTCTTCTCTATAATACAATAAAACGCGGCTCTCTTACATTAAAAAAAAATCTCCTTGTCCCATGCCAACAAAATGCCACCTCTTGTACCATCGACAGGTAAGGTGGCAAAGCTACACAGGTTCTGCCCTAAGAACTCCAGGTTGTTCTTCTGTCAACCCAAAAATTTTGTTCTAATCTGAAAAGGCTCGCTGTTATTTCAATCTCAACGAAACAGAATCGGAATCGAAAAAAAAGGGGAAAACAGAAGCGGACCAACTAAAACCGCGTCACTATACGGAGCACGTGCACGAGTCGGATTATTTGTACGGTGCCTATATAACACGTTTGCTCGCCGCACGATGAGCCCCTGCCTTTGATTCGTACGCGTGCAACCGCATGCGCCGAGATCCCTGCACCTGCACTTTCCAAGAACCCTAGCTACAGAACGGAAGAAGAAAGATGGGGAAACGCATGGGCAGAGGAGAGATGGAGAAGCACATGGCGCAAACCATGATCCAAATCGACAGGCGGATCCCCGACGGCCTCCGCGCCGCCTTCGGCATATCCCGCAGCAAGCTGCCGCTTTTGCGGTTGCCCGGCCAACAGGACGAGGCAGCGAACTTCGCCGCGGTGCTGCTCGCGCCGCGCGACGACGACGACACCAGCGATCCCATGGACTGCGACGAGGCGGAGCCGGAGGGAGACCTGGGGATGGTGTTCGCGTCCTCCTACATAAAGAATCACGACGAGGACGCTCACTTCGGGCACGCCGAGGCCGGCGTCATTGGCGTGGCGGACGGCGTCGGCGGGTACCGCAGCAACGGCGTCGACGCGTCGGCGTTCTCCCGGGCGCTCATGCACAACGCCTACGCGGAGGTGGCGACCGCCGTGCCCGGCACGCGCATCTGCCCCCTGGCGCTGCTGGAGCGGGCGCACCTGATGACGGCCGCGGCGCGCACGCCTGCCGCGTCCACGGCGGCCATCGTCTCCCTCGTCGGCAGGACCCTCAAGTGGGCGTTCGTCGGCGACAGCGGGTTCGCGGTGCTCCGCGACGGCAGGATCCTGCTTCGGTCGCGGCCGCAGCAGCACTACTTCAACTGCCCCTACCAGCTCAGCTCAAATCAGGACAGCAGCAGGCTCGCCGACGCGGACGTCGGCGAGGTCGCGGCGAAGGAAGGCGACATTGTGATTCTGGGTACGGACGGGCTGTTTGACAACGTGTTTGACGACGAGATCGAGCGCATGGTGCGGATGGGCACGGCGTTGGGGTTCGCGCCCGAGAACATGGCGGAGGTCATGGCGGGCTTCGCTTGCGAGGCTGCGACGACAGAGACACGCCGTACAGCTCGGCCTGCCGGACACAGCCAGGCAATCCTTACTTCACGGGCGGGAAGCCGGATGACATCACTGTAGTCGTCGCCTACATTGTATCATGCCCTATCCGATCTCAAATATAGTCCATTATTGTGATTTTGTGCACGATCTTTTACAACTCTTCAATCCCAGTTCGCGGAGGCGACCTGCTGTCAGCCATAGTTGATGATGATGAGCCGTGGCGTCAGGCCACCCATCGATAGGCTTTAAAATTAGAGGAGGAATGGGGGATTACTCTATTAAGAACATTGGAACCGACAATTTATCGACAAAATTAGAACATACACACAAGAACAGAGCAGCAGAGGATCAAGGGAATCTGTAAGGGATGTCAGAGAGGGAGAGGGTACCTTTGGAGACCTTGATTGACACTGCCTGCCCTGAACTAGGGATGTTTGAGGTGTCACGTGAGGGTGTCGCATGAGGTGTTCGGATACTAATAAAAAATAAATTATATAATCCGTCAGTACTCCACGAGAAGAATTTATTAAGCCTAATTAATCCGTCATTAGCATATGTTTATTGTAGCACCACATTATCAAATCATTGACTAATTAGGCTTAAAAGATTCGTCTCCCAAATTAGTCGCAAACTGTGCAATTAGTTTCGTAATTAGTCTATATTTAATACTCCGTGCATGTGTCCAAACATCCGATTGGACAACGACTAAAATTTAGGAGGAGGAACTATACACCCCCTAGTTGAGGAACGGCGACAGCTTATCTGCTTGTGGGTAGGTGCTTCTCCACCGCCGCCGCCTTAACGGCGGGCGTAATGGTGTCGAAGGGGTTGTCGACTGTCGCCTATGTGGAGGTACTTCTTGTGCATGCCCTGCTCCATCTGCACCACCTTGTCTCTAAGGATAATTTTAGTGGAAATTTTGTGGCTCTGTTTGCAAGGTGTTGAAAATAATGTAAACAAGTTTTATTTTCATAAAATTTGTTTTATTTCATGAAATTTTATCATCTCTCTTAATTTACACTATGCCATATTAGTTTATCTAATATCTATAAAACTTTTATGAAACTGCCCTTGAGACTGATCTAAAGGAAGTCTCCCTAAGATATTTGTTTGGTTCGCACTAAAGGGGATGATCTTAACAAAATACAATTTCTTAAAACGAAATTAGAGGGTTGACGAGAAACATTGTTTTCTAACAACAATGAAACCATCCAACACTAGTTTATTTAGGTCGTGTAGCACGTTTTGTTTGGATGATTGTTTACGTAACATTTGGCTTATCATCTTCAATGAATATGACTAATTTTTCTGTACATGGTTAGAGCATCTCCACCAGATTTAGAAAATATGATCCTCTTTTCCTATAAACAATGATAAAGGGGATTGAAACCGAAAAACAAGTTTCGGTGGATCCTTTCTAATCTCTTTTTCCTAATTTTTTTCTCTATTAAGAAAAATCATCCCTCAATCCCTTTCCCTTCCCCTCACCGTGTCGTGCATAGGAGGAAGCAGCCACGCCTGTCCTTAAAATAGTTTCAGCCCATTCAGTCAACTTAAAATAATTTAACTTAGAACAAAACTAAAACATCATATTTTTTAGGACGAAATATTTTTTAGTACATACTCCCTATAAATCTAAACAAGCACTTAATTGTCAGATAGGCATAGGCCACTGAGGGCCGAGCCGTTAGATGCGTATCTGACAGTGAGCTGTGAGCCATGTCATATGGTGGGCAGTTACCCTGTGCTCATAAAATTCACTCTTAACACTGAATGGTGCCTGCACGCCTTATTACCGCCCCGTTCGTTGTCTGAAACTTGGCTGAAACTGGCTGAAAAACACTGTTCCAGCTGTTCCGGCTGAAAAAAGAAGTCGAACACGCCGAATATGGGGTAAGCCGAACAGGGCCTACAACTGATCAGCAACTGGAAAGGCTAAAATAAAAAATGTCATGTTGAGTTCTTTTCTATCTGATGATAGTCCTGCAATCCGACAGATCAGTTTTCGATTCTTTAGAAAGGGTAAAGTACACTTTACAACCCTCAACTTGCACCAAAGTTTGATTTTCAACCTTCAACTATGAAACCGGTCAAGAAACACCCTCCAACTATCAAAACCGGACGAATTTAGTCCTCGGCCGGTTTCAAAAGCGGTTTTCTATTTTCGGGAGGCGCCGAAATTTTAAATTATTTTTTTGAGCATCTTAACTTCCTCAAATGAAAAAACTCAAAACTACAAAGTTGTAGATCTCATTGAGCTCTACAATTTACATATAAACATTATCTTCATATGACATCGTATCGAAGGGTTTTCTATTTTTGAAATTTGAGTCTCATCACGCGACAAAATATGGTGCTGAAATTTTATATTATTTTTTCGAGCATCTTACTGTCCTCAAATGAAAAAAAATTAAAACTATAAAGTTGTAGATCTCATCGATGTCTACAATTTACATATAAAAATTATCTTCATCCGACATCGTATTGAAGGGTTTTCTATTTTTTGAAATTTGAGTCTCATCACGCGACAAAACAGTTTTATTTATAATCTGGATTGTTGGAAAAGGGTCTTCTCAAAACATACAGAAATATATAATCTGGATTGTTGGAAAAGGGTAGAAACAGACTATACATAGCAATCAACCACACCAGTGAACTGGTTTTATTTATCGGATAATACAATACAACAAGATGCAAGCGAGCAGGGTAACCTCAAATAAGGGAAACATAAATAGGCTGCTTCATCTGCTTATTCATCATGAACCAGGCAGTTCTTATTGTAGTATATATGATCGCAGTCGCAGTCAATCCGGACCTGTGAGACTCTGCAGAAGCTCAAGTTATGGTTTTGGGGGCCTTGTATTCGTTGAGGTAGGGCATGGTGGTGAGCCCCTTGGCCAAGAGTGGTTGCACCATGTTCCACGCCGGCACGCCCACACACCTTTCTCTTCTCGATAACGGTGACAATGTCTTCCTCGACGTTGTACCTCATGGTGCCGATGATATCATCTGCAGCTGGGCCCAGGTCAACGCGTTCAATCTCGAAGCCGCCATCTTTTGTAGTGCTACAAGACACGGACGAGGGTCGGGCCACTGAACAGGTTCTGCTTGCCGGCAATGGCCTCCTGGTACGTCCCCCGAGACGAGTACGGCCACGTAGTATGTAGCCACCGAGGTTCGGGTCGAGCGGGTGCAGCGGCAATGTCTCGCCTCTCCGATGAACGTCTCGATCTTCCCGTCGCTGTCGCAGGTGATGTCCACCAGCGTGCCCTTGAGCGTCGGCTTCTCGTACGTTGAGCCGGCGCACCGGCATCATCGGGAAGAGCTGCCCGATGCCCCAGATCGTCCGGTACCAGCGACAAGACGGAGAGGTTCATGTGGTAGTTGTAGATGGTGTTGGCATCGGCGACGACCCTCTTGCAGAGCTTCTTGGCAAGCTTGTACATCTCGATGCCGTGCTTCTTGAGGTCTGCGGCGTGTGAGTAAACGCCGCCCGCCGTAGCACCGCCGCCATTAACTGCAGCTCTCGGCTGCTTGTAAGAGGTCCTGGATCCTGTTCAGCAGCTGCTCAGAGGTGTCCTCGTCCTGCGGCTCGGGGACCGCCGAGAGCGCCTCGAGGATGATCATGGAGTGGTGCGACGCCATGGCGCGCCCGCTCTCGGTGCACACGACCGGGTGCTCGACGCCGTTGTACTCGCACTTGAACCGCACTGCCTGCACGACGGTGGAGGCGTACTCCTGTATCCCGTACACGATCCTCTGATCCGAATAGGGGAAAAAAATGCATCGTGATCGCCTGATCGGCACTCCGTCTACGAGATCCCGCCAACAGCGGCCGACTCCGAGGAGGCGAGGACGCTACGTGTACCTGTGTAGGTTTCATTTTCATACTTCCATCCAGGTCATAAAACGCGAGCCCAACGGCACGGCGTACGGTTGAGAGGCACATCAGAAACATGACGCTACACGAGTGCACGCATCATCAGTGTCTGTTAGAAATTTATCTGAATTCTAATATGAGTTAGAATTTCATCCGAATTCTAATACAAGTCTTGTGGAAATACGTTATACGTCTAGAGTCCACGGTTCGACTCATGTGTTTAGCGGCGTATTGGACTGCAGTCGTATTACATCTTGTTTCTTGAACTGATTTTCCATGTGTGTTTGATCTGTATTTGCATTTTTTGCTAACATGGTCCTTGGTGCCCGTTTGGTATTCGTTCTCGAGGACATTTGGGCTAGATTAGGGGCAGTATATTATTATCTGTATATATGCATGCAGCATGGCGACCAACCAAGATGACGAGCGCACTGGAGACGTTAGAGCAGATCCAGGAAACGCTAGCCGAGATCAAGGAACGAACCCCCGACGTGAGCATCTCCAGGTTCGTCGACTCCGTTTTGGATGATTCGCTGGGGACCGAATACGCGCCGTCGGAGTGGAAGAGCGGTGACGCCGCAGGCAATGGACGCCGCGCGGAGGAACGGTCTGACGACGCGCGGTCATGCGCTCCCACTCTGAAGATGGACTGGGCGGCATGCATCCTCCCTCTGCACGGCGAGGACGCGCGGTCATGCGCTCCCACTCTGAAGATGGACTGGGCGGCATGCATCCTCCCTCTGCACGGCGAGGACGCGCACTTCGGACACGCCGAAGCCGGCGTCGTCGGTGTCGCGGACGGTGTCGGCGGGTACCGGGACCGAGGCGTGGACGCCGGCGCGTTCGCACGAGCTCTCATGGCGAACGCTCTGGCGACGGCGGAGCGGGTCGCCAAGGCCCGCAAGCTCCTCATCCGCCTCTGCCCCAAGAAGGTGCTGGAGCGGGCGTACAAGAAAGCGGCTATGAACAAGACACCAGGGGGGTCCACGGCCGTCATCCTGTCGCTCTACGGCACGGAGCTCAGCTGGGCGTACATCGGCGACAGCGCCTTCGCCGTGTTCCGAGGCGGCAAGATCATCTACCGTTCGGTGCAGCAGCAGCGCCGCTTCAACGAGCCGTACCAGCTGAGCACCAGGGGTCGCGGAGGCAGCCTCAGCGAGGCGAAGGTGGGCGGCATGTCGACGGTGAAGGACGGCGACGTCGTGGTGATCGCCACGGACGGGCTGTTTGACAACATGCACGACTGGCAGCTGGAGCGCGCCGTGCGGATGGGCACCGACCTGGGCTTCCCGCCCAAGAACATGGCGGACATTGTCGCGGGCATCGCTTACTTGATATCCAAGAACAATTGGGCATGCTCGCCGTTCGGTATCGGATACTTCAAGAAATACAAGAAGGTATGGCATGGTGGAAAGGAGGACGACATTACGGTCATCGTCGCGTATATAGTCTCCAAGGATTCGTGACTTTTTTTTTGTTGAGGCTGCGATTGATTTTTTAGGAACCATTGGACGCTGGCAAAATGTTAGTTTGTTCTAGCATTATATATGATTATTACTAGCAGAACTGTCCCTGCATTGTAATAGAAGAAAATAAAACCGATAGTGCATGACTGCACGCAACAATACTGAGAATCTGAAGCACACAAAATTTGAACCCCAAAATCTCATCTTTACACCACCCCATGACCCCAAGCTCAAAAAATTTGGGGCTCCAAGAATTGAGCTATGGACACTTCTCCATACAAAAAATATGGTGCATCAGAAAAGTTTGGTGCAATTCCGTGCGTGGCAATATTGTATAACGGTAATGCTTCAGTCAGGATATCCATCCGTCCGTCTGGACGCCTTCTCCATTAAGCCCTGGCCGGTGCGACCTCCCATCGGCCAGATCAGGAGGTCCGCCGCCGCCAACGGCCCTCCTCCGCCCCGGCCGGCGCGACCTCTCATCTCCCCTGCAGTCGTCGCTGTCTTCCTGCCCGCGCCCTCGTCTTCCTTGCCTCCACCCGCGCTTCGTGGCCGTCGTCCTCCATCCTCGGCAGCTTTGGCGCCCGGCATGTCGGCTTGACTGACGCGACCTCCCATCGGCTTTCGTCCACCATCCTCGACCGCTGGCTGACCAAAACTGGCCGTTCCCCCGCTCTGTGCTACGTCGTATGGAAGAAAGGTGAAAACCGCATGTTACAAGCCTATATTTCAAGTGTTTCAGATGTTTCATAGGTATGTTGCAAGTGTTTCATGTGGATGTTGTAAAAGTAAATTGGGATATTGCATATATTGCAATAGTTGTACACGTATGTTGCAAGCTTCTGTTTCCAATGTTTCATCTATTTTCCAGACATACGTTGTTTCATCTATTTTCCAGACATATGTTGTAAGTGTGTTTATTTGGATGTTGCATATGTTTTCATACATACGTTGTAAGTGTTTTATCTGGATGTTGTGTATGTTTTTGCAATGGTTTCAAGTGTTTTTAGATGTTTTTGTAAGTGTTTCAGATGCATGTTTTAAATGTTTTATCTGCTTTCAGACGTAAGTTGCAAAGTATTGCATCTGAATGTTTCAAAAGTAGATTGAGTGTTGCATCTTTCTTCTTGCCTTCTGGCTTCTGCTGCCTCGCCTCGATGTGTCCTCCTTCTCCCAGCCTCGGCTGGGCATTCACCGCTCCCTCCCTCTCTTCTCGATGATGCTGGTGACGTTTGAGGCGATGCAGGCCCCGTGTAGGCACACGAAACGGAGCGAAAAAAGTACTACCGGCGCGGACGTGCTAGCAAACTCGATTATATAATTCACAGGTTGGATATAATATAATCCCATTCACAGCCTTTGGCCTGTTGAAACACAAGAAGTCGGATATAAAAGAGTTTTGCCTCGAACTGCTCAGCACTACTCAGTTAATTACGTCTGCCAAACAAACATGTAAATACAACATTACAAATATAAGCAAGCATCCATGGTCCAAATAGGGCACAGTACAATAGATTGTTCTGCATTTTAGTTTCATGGGTCTGAAACACGTGCTAAGCACGTTCTCGAAAAAACTTTCTGAAATTATGAAAACTCTGAAATAAAACCTGGAATTTCAGTGATAAGTTTTAGAACATGACTCTGAGGATCGATATTTGGATCCCCCCCCCCCCCTTTTTCTGGAAAATGCAGCGTATTTAGATTTTTTTTTTCTTTATTCCTTACACTGCATCAAGATCATTTTCCTATAGGGTTCAGCTACAGAAATCATATAATCAGCCTGTTCGCTTGTTGGTTTCAACCAGCCAACAATGTTTTCCTCTCACAACAAACCAGCATCAGCCAGCCCAAATCAGCCCAGAAATCAACCAGCGAACAGGCCGAATGTAGTTGACACAAAGTAGTGCTGCCTACTGCCCGCATACACCTGTACTAAGAGTAGCAAACTCAAGTGAACCGCAGCCACGAGTCTTCTTTTATTTTTTCCAAACAATTGGGGTGGTCAAACCCCACCTACTTATATTGCACGAAAGAGGAACGTAAGCATACTACGGATTGAGGTTACAATAAGCAGAGAAGAGGAGAGGGTCGGGACATCCTTAAATCACTCTGTCTATTACTACCTTCCAACAGCTAAAACTATACAGTAGTGCCATATAAATTATAGGTTGAAAAAAAATGGTGTCCAAATAAAATACAGAATTCAATTCGGTATCTTTATCTCAACTAGTAACAGGAAGTGCAGCTGAATATGAGCTGTCGTTAAAGGTCAGGACTCAGGACGTCAGGTTGTCATCCTGCAGTCCACCACAGGAAAACGGAAAACGGAAAACGCGGACGGAAATGAGGGTAATCTCTGGTGGTCCAATTCAGCTTTCCAATATCACAAGTCATCATGATATAGCCAACTGACAAACACCAAAACGCAGGATGTCCATATCAGCAATCACATCGCATAACTTTGCCAGTGCAGAGAAGATGACTTGCGGGAGCGGCGAAGTGCTCTGGTTGTGAGTGTTCAGTGCGCAAGAAACCCAGAACCAAATGATTTGCGTGGGGGGGGGAAAGCATGTAAATCTGTAAATGCAGCGTGTGTCAAGTGCGAACGCACGTCATCCGTAATAAGAATTCCAAACGGCGAATCGATCTGCAAACGCGCAGAAAGTTTTCTGAAAGAAATCACTGCAGGGTTGGAGATAACTCGGTAGTTCAGCAGTCTATCAAGTTTCCTTACTGTTACTGATGAACTGAATCCGGCTTACGAACATCGTCACCGAAGGACCTAAAGAACATACGAATCCCACGGCATCCTAGAATCCAAGATCAGTGAGCGACGGTAAGGCCTCCGCTTCCTGAGAAATTCCGCAGGGCCGTTGGGGAGCATCATCGATCCATCAAGACGAGCAGCATAGGAAGTCCAGGATGCTCGAGCAGCAATCGTAGCAGCAAGAGCAACTGTAATAACCATGCAAACGGTACGGCGGACCGCCATCGTTCATCACGGAGAAAGCGAAGATGAGAACGATCGGTGAGAGGGACACGGGTTTGGAGAAAGCAGTAGTCCCCTTACCACTCGTCGACGGCCTTGTCCTGGAAGTCGTCAGTCGCGGACATCACCTGAGCGGATGGGGGATTCATGGCCGGTAGTTCCTCGCGTCTGCGGGGGCGCGGCGGCCGGAGTCCGGGAAGAAAGAGATGCGGCGAAGAACGCGAACAGTAGAGCCGGCGAGACCACGAGAGGCTACTATTATAGTAGGAGGAGTAGTATAACAAGCAAAGCGCAAAGGCGAAGCAACAAGCAGGCTGGATTGGGGACCGAGCCTCAGCTCGGATGGTGACCTCTCCCGGTGTGGAGGCCACCGGTCCTGGGTTCGAGCTATGCTCGGCTCAGTGATTCTCACCGTTTGGATTTATTCAAAAAAATAATTTTGTAGGTTCTAGACATTGACGTGGCGCTCCCTGTCCCCGCGGGGGCAAATTTCTCCCGTCCCCGGGATCCCTATCAACTCACCACCGAAGTGCTAGCTTTGTTGAAAGCTAGTAGCAGCTGCAGAAACATAGGTCCATGTTGGTTCATTAGTCCGAAATGAAAATCAATGGTCCAGAGAACACAATTTTGCTTTGTTTTGGCTAGGGTGTCCCTTATTTTATAGCTCCCTTCCTCCGCGCTCCGTAGCCGATGTGGTACTAAAGCTTTGCCTCATCTCCGGTTTTCCACCAAACACAACGTGTTTTTTTATTGGTACTAAAGCTTAACGAGTCAGCTCGAGCTTTTAACGAGCCGAACTGAACTGACTTTCTGGCTCGTTAGGATAACGAGCAGAGTCGAGCGAGTTCGTTATCTTAACGAGCCCGAACGAGCCGAGCCGAGTCAAGCCGAGCCAGCCGGTTATCTAGCCTTAGACATTCCTAACAATAAGCAAAGGCGGATTGACAAAGGAGTTGTTTGGTTGCATCTGGTAAACGTAAACGCGAACAACAGTGGAAGACGCCGCAAATGGAAACAAATTAAGCAAATATTGGCTTTGTTTGGGGAAACAAATTAAGCAAATACTGGTTTTGTTTGGTTCGGTCCGTAAAGGAATTGGATAAACAGCGAGACGGAGATCTTCATGCTCGGCGCCGCTGCGTGCCTGCTTCGAGTGGGAACTCGAGATGCAGCGTTGTTGATGGCGTTGAGGTTGCACGCCGCGGCCAGTTGCATCCACCTCGTGCTCGTCCATGGCGGGAGGCTAGTCTGCGAGTCGCTCATCATCGCTGGTGCCGGAGCATGCAGATGGCCACGGCGCTCGCCCAGAGGCGTTCGCTGGTGCCGGAGCAGGTGGTGGCGGCGCTCGCCTAGCTCGATGAGGCCATCACGGTGAGAAGCAAGTGACAGTGTTTCTTCGCCGACGACGACATCGTCCATGGACGTCCGGAATTTCTGGGCAGCGGAGTGGATCACCGCGCAGACGGCCTCGACGAGATGAGAACACCTGGGGTTGCGGCGTGGGCGGCGCGGTTCTGCAGACCAAGATTGGAGAAGGCAGAGAGGACGGGAAGGGGTGGAGTCACGCTAGGACGCGAAGAGGCAGTGGGGAACTGGGGATGGGCGGCATCGGCGCTGGGAAAGAACTGGATGAAGATGTCGAGGGGAAGATGAGGCGAACAAATTACGAACAGGTTT
Source organism: Miscanthus floridulus (assembly GCF_019320115.1). Taxonomy (NCBI): domain Eukaryota; kingdom Viridiplantae; phylum Streptophyta; class Magnoliopsida; order Poales; family Poaceae; genus Miscanthus; species Miscanthus floridulus. The sequence goes on from NC_089587.1 coordinate 195,304,974, forward strand.
GAGCAGTATCAGATTTCTCTTGGCCCGTATCGCTTTACGGCGCGATGCGTTTACAGTGGAAGCAAAACAAATAGAATCTAACGTTATCAGTTGCCACCGTAATCACATGCCGTTACAAATCATCCAACCAAACAGTACGAAAGATAAGATCTCAAGTATGAAAAGAAATCATTCGCAAAAAAAAAAGGTATGAAAAGAATCATAACAGATTCAAGTATGAAAAGAAATCATAACAGATTACTTATACTGTAATCTGTCTATTACTAGTAGACCATGTACTAAATACAATACACTTGCACTCGCGCACATGAAAGGAACGTCATGGTGCCTCCGACGAACTTGTAGATGAGTAGTTATTTCATGCGCCTCCAACACCATTAGGACATGTACAGCGCAGAGATGTTTGAATAGGCGCTTAAAAAAAACCAATTTGTTTTTACCAGCGTCCCAACCTACAATGGAATAAGTCAACTTTCGGTGCTAATCTAGGCTGTAACTATTGATTTTCGGACTTAATCGAGCAGAAGCGCCGGCCGCTTAACTTGGCAGCGGATGCAAACTCAAGCGCCCTGCGAGCCTCCACCGTGGCACCAAAAAGCCAAAACCGCACGCAAGCGCCAGTGCAAGCGCCCGCGCTGTCGTGTCCTTAAAAAATTAAAAGGTATTTTATATTTGTTCAAGACATTTTTTACTTTGACCATAAATATCTGACACTTTTTATATGTCAATCTTACGCCGATAATGTTCACGTTTGGGCGTCCGTCCGTCCAGACAAAAAAAAATCAAATCTCTCTGCTCTGCGACCGTATGTCATACGGACGTCCACCCGCCCCTCTCCGCTCTGCCGCCGCCACCATCCTCTGCGGCGCCTCCATCTCGTGCCGTGGCCCACTCCGCTGAGCCGCCGCCGATATCCCCTGCGGCGCCTCTGTTCCCCTCCACGCCCAGGCCAGGCGACCAGGAGAGGGGGCTATCGTTAGCCGGGCCTAGGCTAGGCACAAGCGCAGTTGGCCGCGCCACCATCCTCAACTGCCCGCTGGCCGAAACCGGACGTTCCCCCACTTTGTGTTGCATCGTACGGAAGTAGGGTGAAAACATATGTTGCAAGTTTTAAGTGTTTAGATGTTTTATAGGTATATTACAAGTGTTTGATATGGATGTTACAAAAGCAGATCGAGATGTTGCAATGGTTGCATACGTATGTTACAAGCTTCTGTTCCCAATGTTTCATCTGTTTTTCCAGACGTATGTTGCAAGGGTGTTTATTTGGATGTTGCATATGTTTTGCACATATGTTGCCAGTGTTTTATTTGGACGTTGCATATGTTTTACAATGGCTTTTCATGTGTTTTCGGGTGTTTTTCTAAATGTTTCAACTGTTTCATCTGTCTTCAGACGTATGTTGCATGTGTTACATCTAGATATTTTAAAAGTAGATCGGGTATTGCACATGTTGCAATAGAGCCGGTAGCTGGAAGACAGCGGCCTGCCGCAGGGCTATAGGGGACCGTGACGCCTAAGAGGGAGGGTGAATTAGGCAACTTAAAAATCTAACTCTCAACTATGGCCTTTTTTATAACATTAGCAAAACCTATGCAAAAGATAAACTATCTAAATGTGCAACTACGTTTTTGCTAATGTGTTGCTATCTCTACCGCAAAAGAAGTAATACAATCAATGTAAATGCGGAAGCTAAAGAGCAAGGTAGAGATATGCAAACTCCCGTCGACGACTCCAGTATTTTTACCGAGGTATCGAGAAGCACGTAAGCTTCTCCCTAGTCCTTGTTGGACCCTCTCGCAAGAAATCCCTCGTAAGGGCCAAGCTCTCGATCGGGTAACTCCGTGGATAGCCTCGGGCCTTCCCCATGCGCAAGTGGGTCTCTGACATGCCTTCCAGCAAGGCTCTCCCGGATGCTCCCCGCCGTTTTTACTGTCAAGCTTCCAGCCGAAACGCCGCGAGCCTTATTCCCTCTGATACACGGTGGCGGTCACACCACAACCGCGGTTGGTGTGATCTCGCAAGACTACAAGCCCCTCCAATGTACAACAATGGTGCACGCAAGCACCGAGTGGTAAGAGGTATGCAAACCTCACTAAACACTAGGCCTAAACCTAGAGCAAGCGCATAAGCGGTGGTCTAATCAACCTAAGCACTTCACAAAGCACCTCGCTAATCACCTAATAAAACACTAAGCACTATGCAAGTAGAGATCACTAAAATGGTATATCAACACCCTTGATATGTTTTCTTAGCTCCACCATCATCAAATGGCCAGTTGGGGGTGTATTTATAAGTCCCACTGAGAAAGTAGCCGTTGGGGACGAAATCCTGCTTTTCTGCTACTGACCGGACGCTGATCACGTCTTGACCGGACGCGTCCGGTTGTCCTGACCGTTAGAGCCGTGATCAACTGATCGGACGCTGTCAGCGTCCGGTCACATGCCACCCGACGCGTCCGGTCACAATTTCGCCGCTCTGGAACCTTTCTGTACTCGATCGGATGCTGCAGTTCTGCGTCCGGTCGATTTGCCACCAGCGTCCGGTCTAGCATCCGGTCGCTGCTGCTGACGCCTGTTTGCCGAGCCTCTTGATCGGGGCATTCGGTCGCTTTTCGCCAGCATCCGGACACCTCTGTGAGCCCGTTTCTTCGCGATCTTGCGTCCGGCTTGGTTCCTATCTTCGTGCTTGGACTTTACTTGACATCTTGGGTCTTCTCTTGTGCTTCTAGGGTCTTGCTTATGGTGTTGATCATCGGATCATCACGTCGCCTTCCTCCAAGTCACGTCTTGCATCTTATTGAACTATAAAACAATCACTTACAAATTCATTAGTCTAATTTGGTTGTGTTGATCATCAAACACCAAAATCCAAAGTAAATGGGCCAAGGGTCCATTTTCCTTACAATCTCCCCATTTTTTGTGATTGATGACAACACGACCAAAACTAGCAAATAATAAAAAAATTACAATTTAAAAGCTATCTACTTGCTAGGATGCAATGCAAGGGGCAAGGTTATATCATGCTAAGAGATACTACTTGTAAGACTAAAAGATATTATGTAAAAACGTATCTTGCCCTTGCAAATGTCCCCATGTGGCATTATGGATTTAGGCCTTGCTTCCTATAAATTCTCCTTATTCCATAGGCTAATCCATAATCCACTATCCTCTCTTTCTCGAACCATTACCACTTGTAGACCATTACCACTTGTAAATTATTATGATCTAGCTTTTGGTCCTATAAATTAATGCTTGCTTTTGGTCCTCTAAATTCTTCTTCTTTGAAATCAAACACCAAAAATGAAGACATTAGTAGTATATGGGAGGGTCAAACTTTGTGATCTTTTGTGTATAGAGTGGAATAGGTCATAAAATTTGACTCTCACATTATATAGATTAAGCTCCCCCTAAATATATGCATATATATGGTAGAAGGCAAAGCACATGCATAATTGGCAAATTATTGCTCAAGGGAATTTAATCTATATAATGCATGGAGAAAGCATATAAATATCAAAATAAAATCTACATGATGATATTGGTTTAGAAATATCATATGTGGAAACCAATTTTGATTTTTACCACTTGCAATAGGTGGTGGATATTTGAAGTATGATGCTTAACTCCACGGACTCCATTTTTCTTGCAATGAGACTACTACACATGATAAGCTTGAAAAGGTGTTAGTCTCAAGGGATCCAACTTGTAGAGTAACCTCCCTCTAAATTTGTGCACACAAGTGTGGAATACTTGTAGGAAACATGCACATTGATTTTAGAATTAAAAATACCACTTGAAATATGACATCACATGAATGTGAGAGTCATTTTCGAAGGTGATATTTGGGAGAAATTATCTATAATTTAGACTTTGGCACATATTAGATGAACAATTGTAAGGCAAGCTATGTGCCATGCTCCTAAACAATTTTAAACCATATATGTTTGCTCCAAGGGTTAAGAATGAAATCGAGCAAGCCTACCATAAGATATACCTAGTGTATGCATGACAAAAGATATAAGCATGCAAATACAAACATAGGCATGATAAGTAACTAGATGCTTAAAGATACCAATTGGTAAGAAATAACATTTGTAGGAAATGCAAATTGATACTACTTGAAGGAAATTGAATCTAGTTACCTAACATGGGAAGGGGAATTTGGGTCCACAGTATTCACTAACCCACTTGATAATGATTTTGTCCATCATGATGCACCCCATGAAATGCTCCCATACTTTGTCAAGTCTCCAAATTCCCCGATGTCCATTGGACTTTTCACTTCCCTTTCGGGATCCAAACCTTCTTGGTGCTCTTCATGTTGGAAATGATTTCCTTTGGCACCCAAAAGCGTTTGACCCCATTGTTGGCTTGCTTGTTCACCTTGATGGCCACCACCTTGTTATTTTTCTTCTTCTTTAACAAGTATGATGTGGAGGCCTTCTTGTCCACCTTGTTGGTGTAGGTGTTGGAGAGCTTGCTTATTTGCTTCTTCTCTTTCTTCTTTGCTCCTCCCCCATTCTTCACCTTGCACTCATAGGACTTGTGACCATCCTTGTGGCATACGTAGCAAACCACGGTTTGTCCTTCATCAAGCTTCTTCACTCCCTTGACGGTGTTATCTTGATGAAGTTAGGCTTGCTTCACCTTGCCTTTCACTTAAGTCAAGTCCTTGGTGAGGTGAGCTACTTCTTGCTTGAGTTGCTCATTCTCCTTTGCAACCTCTTATGTGCATGTATCTATAACAACTTTCTCAACACAAACTTGGTTGCACAAAGATGAGTCTAAATATAAATCATTACAAGAAGTAGAGGCATCCTTTTTAGATATGTTAAAGATAGAACTTTTCTTTTTAGATGCCTTGGTGGGGGTTGTATTAACGGCTTCAAGATTAGCAACTTTATTAGTTAGCTCATCACAATGTTTGCACATGGTTTCCATTTTAGCAAGCAAACTTTTATAAGCATCTTGTGAGCTAGCTAACTTTTCTTTTAATTTTTTATTTTTCTTTACAAGTTGCTCATCATTGATTGTGCATGCATTTGTTGTTGCACTAGCCTCAAGTTGCTTAATTTTAGTAGATAGTTCATGTAACACCCAAACTTTTAAATTTTTGCAAGTTTCTAAATTTGGATAGAACTAAAGTAGAGATATGACCAAATTTGTAGTTGGAGAAAAAACTATTAACAATTAAAACTTAATTCAACATAGGCTTTAATTGTTTTGTTGCATTCATCCTGTTTGCATCTTGGTTTTATGATGTGATAACTTTCAAAACACATTTAGGAGTTGTTTCGAGTCTCTCGGGAGTTTTTCTCGCTTTTCCAGGAATTAAATTCCTTTTCCCATAGCTTAGTCTTTTTATTGAAACCTTTCAATAACCTTTTCATGAGCCCCAAACTCTATATTTTGATCCATCATGTTCATATCTACCTCCGGAAATTTTCTCAGAATTTTCTCTAATTTCTATGATTTTTCATGGCTTAAATATGATTTTAGGAATTTTCTAGAATTATTTTTAAACAGGAAATAAATCCCAAAATTAAGAAATTCTAAAACTTTTCCAAACCCTAGGACTATATATATGTCGGTGTTCCTATCGACGCAAGGGTTCTAGAAGTACAACCCATTTTCGCAGCTGCCACCCGTAGCCTCCTAGATCGGACGCCGAAATTCGGAAGAGGCTAGGTTTCCGATGAACTTCCGGCGAGCTTTTCCAGGCAAACCATCGTTGCCCAGCGACAACCACCACCACCCAGAGGTAGATCTCTTCGTTCTCTATGCTGTGGTATATCCTATTGCGCAAATCCATTGCTGTTTCACTGTTTTCCCATCTCTTCTTCCACAATTCCGATGAGCATCTCCATGTCTGTTATTTTTTTCCCTACTGTGCTGCCTGCTGGCCGCCGCCGGTCGGCCATCGCCTCCCCTGGTTTGGCCGCAAGCCCTCCCAACTGGCCGCCCAGCCCCTCGGCTGACCGCGTGCCCTACGCCCTGCCCGCCCAATCCTCTGCGGTTCTGTAGCACACGAACAGCTACAGTACCCGACCCAAGGAAGAGGAAGGACCCGATTGCAAATAAATATATTCTGGTTTCATGGATTAGTCCCTGATTTCTCCGTAGATGAGTCCCTGGTCTTCGGGAGGCCGTAACTTCTTCGTTTCAACTCCGTTTTTTGTATTCTTTTTATCCGCGCGATCGTAGCGATGAGTACTACTGTTTAGTATAGGTTTTATAAACTTTTAATGTGCTATGGTGTACTATTATTTAATTGTTTTGTGGGCCCATGCTTGTTGTTTGTGCGCAGAAGGTGCTGACACCGTGAATTTCCAGGACCAGGAATTCGACACCTCTGATCCGAACTAGTTCGAAGGCAAGTGTCGTTGACCATCTTGATCCTACATTTGTTTTACTTTGAGTTAGTGTAGTTAGAACATTAGTTGCATGCTGAGTCATAATTTGAATCCTATATTAGGGTTTACTAGAACTTGATGTTATCATCCTTGTAACCTAGGTTGGTTGGGTAGCTGTCTTGCTTAGCTTGCAGTCTTGGGTTGGAAAGGTTATCATTTAATATTGATTAATGATCTATGCAACTTGGGTTGGTAATGTTTATAGCAACATGGTGAACAGGAATCCGACAGGATGGTTGGTTTTGGTGGTGGTGTGTGCCAGGTTTTGGGTAAATGTTTTCTGGTGGATTGTTGGAATTGGTGGAATGGATTGTGCTCATTCCTGCTTGGATTCTAAGGACCGGTTCATGGACAAGTAACCTGGCTTAAAAGCGCAACCTTGAGGGAATATGGCTCTGACCCTGGCCAAGTAATTAGTTTCCTCCAAGTTATGCTATATCGGGTCGGTTTGCGTGGCACAAGAGGGGGCTTCTGCAGTGGTGTTGGTACCCACTGTTAGCTGTTAGAAACCTTAGTGAAGGTGTAAAACAAACTTGGAGGGACTTTGTAAAGGCCTTGTAGTGTGACCTCGCTGAGCACCTAGGTAGTGTGAAGTGTGATGGGGAAACATGACTCGTGGTGAAAGTGTACAACCTCTGCAGAGTGTAAAACTGATATATCAGCCATGCTCACGGTCAAGAGCGGCCTGGAGTTCTTCTTGATTAGATGGCTCTAATTCAGTTGGCAGGCTTGGATGGAATCCAAGTGTTGGTTTGCTTGGATGGAATCCAGGTGTGGTGCTCTGATGGGATCCGAGTGTTGGTTTCAGTGGTTCTCTGAGAAAGAAGATCTCACCTAGTTAAATAGGTGCTTAAGGTTTAAGGTAATAGGTGTGTTGCTTAAGTGCTGGTCTTAACCTCTGTAAGCTTGTCCTTGTTATAAGCCTCATATCATATTTTCCCACACTTGCGGAGTTCATTTCGATGTACTCACCCTTCCACTTTGTCCCCCTGCTACCCCACCCAGGCGCTAGAGACGGCGAAGAGGAGTACATTGAAGACGGTGCCTTTGACCCCGATGACGTGTACTAGGCTGGTGCTACCCCCGGTCGACATTCCTGTGAAGATGGAGTCCTTTCCACTGGAGTTTGAATAAAGTTTATGTAATTTTCTTTCAGACCCACGAGTCATTTTGTAATGAAGTTTAACGTCTAAGTTTTGAACAATGCAGTGATACTATCATGACGTCGTTATATGTATGAATAATTGATCCTGGCATACATATGATGTGCACTCGATTTTGTCCTTAAAATTGGGTGTGATAGTTCAACATTGAGATTAGCAAAGTTCTTATATTGTTCAAGCAAAGTTTTGTATGCTTCTTGTGAACTATCTAGCTTTTCTTTTAATTTTTCGAGCTTCTTTTGTTGACTAGTGCAAACTTTAGCATAATTAAGATTTTGTTGCACAATTTTATCATAAGAAGACATTTCATCATCACTATCACTCTCACTAGAGGATGAGCTTTCGTTACCTCATGCCATAAGGCACATACAAGAAGAGCTTGATGATGAGTGCTTGCGCCCTCGCCTCTTGTGATGGTGTTCTTCTTCACTTGAAGAATCATCCCATGGCCTTATTGATGTGAGGGCTTGGTTCTTGCATGCCTTCTTTTTTGTCTTGGGTATGGGCTTATTTGGACAAACTTCCACAAAGTGCCCCAACTCGCTGCATCCATAGCATCCTCTCTTTCTTTGCTCATTTCTTTGGTTGGTGAAAATGAGATCTTGGATTTGGATGGGCACACCCTTGACATTGAGCTTTTAGATCATCTTCTCCACCTTGTTGATTAGTTTGATTGATTCTTCATCAAGGTCAGAGGTGGAGGAGGAAGATTGATCATCTTCACTTGAATCTTCATCATCATCGTCCTCATCTTCTTATTCATGTTCACTTGAGGAGCTTGAGCTTGAGCTTGTCTCAACTTGCTTGCCCTTCATCTTCTTTTTCTCGCTACATGCAAGAGCTTTGTCTTTGCTTGATAAAGAGGCTTCTTCTTGACCCATCTTACGTGACATTTCAAATGCCACTATCTTGCCAATGACTATGCCTGGGGTCATGGTGCTCAAGTCCTCCATGTTGTGAAGGATGGTGATGATGCTTGCATATTTTTTTTGTGGTAGCACGGAGATGATCTTCCTCATAATGTCCGCATCATCTAGCTTTGTTAATCCTATTGAATGGAGGTCATTGATAATTAGATTCAAATGAGAATATATATCACAAACAAGCTCATCATCATTCATTGTAAAGGAATCAAAATTTTGTTTAGCTAGACAATATTTTTGCTCACGAACATTAGATGTGGTGTCATGGAGCTCTTGAAGTTTTAACCAAATTTAATGTGCCGTATTTAAAGTGAACACTTGGTTAAACACATCCATGCTAAATGATTCAAACAAGCAATTCTTAGCTCTAGCATTGAAATGCATTTCCTTTTCTTCACTCTTTGTGGGTTTATTGGGATTCTTAATAGGTTTCATCCCAACACGAGTGACTCTCTAAACACCCAAATCAACCACCTCAAGGTGACAAGCCATTCTAGCTTTATAGTAAGGAAAGTTAGTGCCGTCAAAGTGCGAAGGCCTAGAGATATCTATCACAACCACTCTAAATAGCGTCGACTCAACGACGGTTAAGCCAAAGGTCCAAATTAAGCCAACCAGCTCTGATACCAATTAGAGGGGACAGTGAAGCCTAAGAGGGGGGGGATGAATTAGGCAACTTAAAAATCTAACTCTCAACTATGACCTCTTTTTCTAACATTAGCAAAACCTATGTAAAAGATAAATTATTATGGCGGAACCGCCTAATCTAATACCTCCCAGGAGTGCTTGTCTTCCATTAGACACTGAACACTCAGGGGAGAACACTAAATTACTCAGTTCAGTCGGGCACACCCTAGGGGAGAACCCAAAAATCCACATTTTTGCCATCAGGATCACAAATGAGGGAATGAAGCTTACATCATTCATAACCATTTCTTACATAACTTTTAATACAACATCAGAGTATAACATTTATTATTATAATAACGGAATGTAATCATATTATCAAAGTTATGAATGATTTAATTGAACAGCGGAATATAAACAGAGTTACATCAGAAATAAACATCTATTAATGGCATGATGAAGTATTGATATATTAACTACGACAACAGATTATAAACTTTCATTTATAAAAGTTGTCGGGTTCATAAACCCGGGGTCCCTCGAGGACCGGCTTCCACGCCAAGGCTTAGCTTAAGCCGATAGCACGTAACTCATGGGCTGGCCTAAGAGTCTAAAACAATAGGCCAGAGGGGCAGCCATGTCACCGACCAGAAGGTCTGGCCGAAGAGGAACAGCGCCCGCCCGTCGGCTGCTTTGGCCCACCTCTCTGACCGAAGCGTTCGCTTCTACTCTAGTCGCCACTGGACGGCCTCTCCGATCAGAAGGCCTGGACCAAAACACTACTTCTAACTCTGACCCCGCGTCTTCGATCGGGGATCGTAGGAACCCTGCTCACCGCTCTTCTCCGACCAGCGCACTCAGAGCCAATTGGAGCCATCCGACCGGGGACGCCCGCTCGGTAGGAACCAGAAGACGTGTGGAGAAAGGCAAGGCAAGGCTCAATAGTATTATAGGCGCCGACATCTCCCTCTACAGTATTGTAGGGGCCGCTAAAACTCCCACACGGTAAGGCCCCCCACGTGTTTCTAGGCATCAATAGCGGTATGGGCGCTCGGATTTACCATACCGGGTGAACATAGCGAGACTCCTCACATGCCTCTAGGCATCAAATAGTATTTGCAGGAATCGATGTCCACCATCCCTGAAAAAGGCAGCACGACCTCTTTGACATTCTACAGTGACATCAATAGTGTTGTAGCCGCCTACCATTATCTTGTACCCGACGGTGTGGGCAACAAGACTCGGTAGCATACGTACCCTCACCCTCTCACTTGTAAAGCCATCCCCTTTATCTATAAAAGGGGACGCGCCCCCTCCAACAAGGGGGAGAGCCCTTCTTGAAGATAAAAATCACCGAGCAAGTTCACTAGCTTACAACCACAGAACCACCGTGTTCATACCCCAAGCACACGCTTGAACACTTAGCTCATAGCGTAGCTCCTGTCGATCTTGGCCCTTCTGACCGGAGCCGACTAGACCTCTTGTACACCCCTTCTTCTTCCTTCCTGTTTGTAACCCCACTATAAACTTCGAGCACCTGGGCTTATGAATAAAGTCACTGGCCGACCCAAACTGGACGTAGGGCATATTGCCTGAACCAGTATAAATCCTGTGTCATTGAGTGCTAGGCCACCTCCGATCACAACGTACGGCAAAACTACAAATATTCACTAGTTGGTCACTTTTTGCATCGACAGTTGGCGTCGTCCATGGGGAGGACGTTGTACGTTCAACACTTTTTGGTCATCGGATGGCCCACTTTTCCGCCACCCTCGCCGTGGCGGGCTCAGGCGATATGATTCGCTTCGGCTCGTTGGAGTTTCCCGCACTCTCACGTGCTGGGATGCAGGTTCCACCTGTCTTCGAGCCATCCCAAGCCTTCCTATTCGGAAGCCTGAACTTCGTCGCCGACCAGCTCGACGTGCTACATCTTCGTGAGGAGGCTCATGTCTCGGCACCCATCGGAGGAGCACCCTCCATCAACTCTGGGATGCATGGCTTCGACGATGTGGCATCTGCGCTTCTTTCTAAGCAAACTCTCTGCTCAAACCCCGCAGAGAGTAATATACATGCTGTTATTTACTTACTATTCTCTATCTTTTGCCGATTACCTGATGGAACCACGTTGTCCCCAACGCATGGCCAGTTCCCATACGGCCTCGTGTCTTCCACAGACGCATGCGCCTAGGGGCTCCGAAGGATGCCTGTGCTGCCCTCTTTCGCATCCGAATTTGTGGGAATGGCGAGCTATGCTCCCACCTGTTTCCTCAACCTCATGGATGACGATGGCGAGAGTGACAGCTCCAGCATCGGTGATATGGCACCTAGCCACCATCCGTCCCGAGAGTGCGTCATGGCGGACCCTCCGGGACACCCACCGGTGGAAGCGGAGTCCTCACGGACTCACACCTCTCTTGACCCTCACGCGGAGACCCCCGAGCTCACACTTGAGCATGGGGAGGAACTACGACAATGGTGGCTACATCAGCCACCAACTATGCCAGCACACTCGGCACACCACACTGCGCCCCGCACGCATAGACCGGCGAGTGGCGCCTAGGGGCACACCCATTAGGTCTAGCACAACACCATGGATAGGGGGAACGATCCCTCGTACTTCGCTTGGGCGAACCAGAACATCACCGCCGTGGCAATGCTTCTGCGCGGCCTATCCGAGCCGAACGATCCTCATGAACAGGCGATCCACCGAAACCTCCGGGCTCTAGTGGAGACTGCCACCGTTCAACGAGCGGAGTGCTCCATATCACGACGCCAATACGCGTCCTTGCTCTCCGCCAGGGGAACGAGAACGCAGCAGATGGGTCGCTCCACCCGATCGCCGCTACAATCGCCAAGTGCGACATAGGAGGCCACACTGGCACCACATCTTGACCCAGCGATCGCTTTGCACCGACTGCCTATATTCACGTGGCTCAGACCGAATAGAGATACATGTAGCAGCGACCGGAATCCTAGCCCTAATGGCCCGGGACCGCGGACCTTTGTCCAAAACCCCCAACAAATGCCGCTCCCGTCATGCTCCGACGGAGGCCGAGGCAAGGGCAAGGCCAAGCGCTAGGATCAGGATGAAGGCCCCTCCACATAGAGGGGGAAAAAGAATAGAAAGAATCACCGCCGACCGGCCAACTCCACGTTGGTCGCCACGGCTGATCATGCGGGCACGTAGCCCCAGCAGGGCCCTTCCAGCCACTTCCACGAGCTCATGGAGAGCCCATGCACCAACCATGACTACCCCGTGAAACACCTTTACAAGGACTGCCAGCTCCTCAAGCACCTTCTACGATAGGCCGGCAGGCTGAAGGAAGAAAAAGGCAAGGAGGCAGCAACCAAGAAAGGGGGCGTAGCGGGCTAGGATCCAGACAACTGAAGGATGAAGTGATCCGACCGGACACGTACCGACCGAAGGACGACAATGATGCCCATCCCTTCGAACTACTGGAATAGCTACGTCGTTTTTCCTAAGCTTCAATCTTACCATTATTTACTTAGTATATGCTCCGACAAAAGCACCCCGACCCGAACACTTTTCGGCCCAGGGCGCTCAGGGGCTCCACTAGGGTACACTACTATCATTATGCTTAATGACTACCTCCCTGTTTTGTTTACATATGGTGGAATTCCTTCCTACCCAACCAACGGTGGGATAGTTTGTTCCTTAGTTTTGCTTTACATAGCTTTGCTTTAAAAACATTCCAACCGATTGCACCCCGCCTTTCCCTACGGTTATGAGCAGCCGAGCCTCGCAGGCCATGCCCCGGGCTTCCAAGGTCGCGGCCTATAGAACAAACGGGCAGGTACGAGAAAGAAAGAATAAAAAACAAAATTATGCTAAGGGAAAACTAAGGAACGAAATGGAACATGCTCCCCCGAACGAAACAATTCCATCACAGAAAACAAAACCGACTGTAGTCATTAAGCACACAATAATATTTACACGGGGGCTCCCCCACAAACTTAAACTTCTACCTTCACTAAACTACTTATATTTTGCAAGCTATTGGATTGGCTCGGCGGCATCTACTGTCAGAGCGACCGACGGGGGCATGGGCTGCTCACTCCCTGGTGACACGACATTTGGCTCAGTTGGGGCCAAAGCGATGTTCACCTCCGACCCAGGCTCCATGCCATCTGTAGACTGGGCAATGTCTTCTCCACGCATGCTTCTGGCCATGTCCTCACGGTGGACGTCCATCACCCACTAGGCAGAGACTTGCTCTACCACCGACCTTGCGTGCGGCAGCAAGCCCTCCCCGATCAACTGGATGTCCTCCATGCTCAAGCCTTCAGCATACCTGCTGTAGATGGCAGTGAAGTCTAGGTTTGGATGGTGCGTCGCCACCGAAGTTAGCACCCCCAACGCCCCGTAGAACAGCCCCTGATAAGGTCTCGAACCGCATCTGGGACCTTCGCTAGCTAGACCATGGGTGCGGTAGTACTGGGCGCCGACCCGAAGATGTCCGAGACGACAAGCTGGGCAACGTTGCGGATCTGGTCAAGATCCCGCTCGAGAGCATGTCACTCTTCATGGGACTTGGCCAGTTCCTCCGCATTCCGGCTGAGGGTCACCTTGATCATTTCTAGGTCCTGCTCTAGCATCTTCACCTTTCCACCCGGCTCTGAGAGAAGAGCGACAAGCTCAGAAATAGGCTGAAGGAAAAAACTAACAACAAAGAACAAAAAAAGCACATACCGACATGGAAGTTCTCAAGGATGGAGAGATCCTCCGCCTGTCGGGCCACCTACTCACGTAGCCAGGCACTCGCGTCCTCTATCCCCATCACCCAGCCCTAGAGCGCAAGCACCACCTGGTCTACCTCTGACCGGGCCCTCTGCTCCGCCTCCAGGGCCTTCCGTGCTGACTCTAGGGCGGCCCGCTCTGACGCCAAAGCGCTCCGCTCTAGCTCAAGGGCCGCCAAGGCCTCCTGAAGCGCCGCCTTGGTGTTCGCCAGGGATGCCCGCAATCCTGCCTCAGTCTCCATCTGGCAGGCCTTCGCCTCCTCGAGCCCTTGCTCGGCGGCAGTCGCCCCCTCCGCTGCATGCTGCCCCTCTGCCCGTGCCATGGCCGCCTCGACCGCCCGGTCCTAGGACTCACGATAGGTGGACTCTACCTGACGCTCGAGCTCGACCATCCAGGAGTGTTCCATCCAGAGGAAGCGAGACTTGTGAGACGACATCTCCTTTAGACTCTACAAAAAATAGGCGCGCTAAGGCAACCAACAAAAGGTTCAAAGGTTAAGGACAAAGTACGAAAAACTCACCATCGCGGCAAGCTGCAGGTCGACCACCACCAACTGCTGAGCAAACCTAACCAGCCTCTAGGCATTTCCAAGCTTCTTGGACAGATTGGTGAGCTCGAACACTGCGGCATGCCCATGCTCCCCAAGGATCTCCTAGAGCTAGCGCTCCTGGGAATCCCAAAGGACAAACCGCACCTCTGTTTGGTCCTCAGGGCAGGCCCACTCTAGGTCACCCTCCGGTAGCCCGCTGGAGGGCCCAGCCTCTGATTGGACCACCGCCAGCTCCCACGGCGACATCGGTGGCCCTGCTACGATATCATCCTCATCATCAAATAGAATGGCCACCACTTCATTCGTGTAGACCGCCACCAGGCGTCCCGACTCCGTCCCGACCGCACTTTCCTCCGACGCCTTTGGCCCCGGCGGCAAGGATGAGCTGGGTAGAGGCCGGGAGCTCGGTCTCCCTCTCCTCTTCCACCGCGACTAGTCGAGGAGGGGCCACGAGGGTTACTTCCGACACAGCCCCTGCTGTCGGCACTAGAATCGCCGCCAAAGTCGACGTCGTCGCCGTCACTATGGCAACAACTGCCCTCAAAAGGGAAGGGCTCACCACCAACATCCTGCTCCCCTCATCGCTCACCACAGCACGCTGCAGGGGGGCCTCCAGGTCTCCTACATGGGAGTCGAGGCAATGCTCAGCCCCGTCATCCCTCGGCCGCTGACAGAAGTTGCAGGTAAGTCACACTCCAAAAAGACACAACCAGCAAAAGATCGAAGAGCAACAAAGGGAAACACACTGAGAGGCGAGTGGCATGACTCTAAAGGCAGGCCCTAATGATGACGGACCTACAAGATGAGGACCACTCCTAGGCTACGACCCATGCCCCCTCGCTTTTGACAAGGGCGGAGTCATCCCAACCGGCTCCTACCCGGCCTCTGGGTCACTGTGACCTCCGGCTCGGGACTCCCCGACCAGAGCAATGGGCGGAGCGTCCGCCGGCTACAAGTCACGCGACGTATGGGCACTAGTCTGCTCCTCAGACCGCCTGGCTTCCTCAACCATGTCTGCCACATGCGATGATGGGACCGGTGCCGTCACCAACGGGCGCGGTGACCGTGTCTGTTTCGCCGCCCATCCGCCAACGGTGTCCGCGCTCGCCGCATGATTCCTCGATGAGGGAACCACCGCACGTCGCGTGGCCTCATGCTCCTCACCAGCAGACGTCGCCGCAGGGTTGCGATGCTCTGCCGAGGTCACAACGACCTCCTAACTCTCCTCCTCATCAAAGAAAACCATGTTGTCCACATCCGTAGGATCATCTGACGCAAGTTCTGACTCGACGTCGCTCCTAGGTTCCCCAGCCTTCACGCGTCGGGTGACCTCCCGCTCCTTCTCCTACTTCTGCCAAACCTCCTTGGTTCTCTTCTTCTTCCTAGCATCTGTCGCCTCCTTCTAGGCGGCCCACCAGACCACGCCCTCTGGTCCCATAGGAAGGTGTGGCCGGGACTTGTACTTTTCAAGCCCCTATGAAACGGATGACCCGAAATCAGGAAATAGGAAAAGCAGAGGAAGAGACACGAATGAAAAACAAGGGATCGTACCAGTCTGGATATGACCGAGGCATTGAACGGTATGGGTTTCCCCACGACCGTCTCCTTCGGCCTTAGCTGCAGCACCCAGCCTAGGCGACTCCAGACCTTGTCTACTGGTAGGTCCTCCAGCGACGCATGATTCGGGTCTGACTGACCACTATACCTCCACATCGGCCGTGTCCTCTCCACCAACAGCGCAACCCGACGGCGGTAGAGGGTGTGGAACACCCACACCCCATCAAGGCCCCGCTTTACGAGCCCTCAAAGCTCCTCCTTGATGACTCCCACCTTGTGCTTCTCCGTGTGGGTGCAACCCCATGACCAGCTATCCCGCTTCTCCAGCCTCCCACCGGTGAATGCTGGGAATGGCGCTGCCGCCTGATTCCTGATGTAAAACCACTCCCCGTGCCACCCCTAGTTGGAGTCATAGGAGGTGTATGTGGGGTATGAACCTCCCACGCTCGGCTTCCTCTACAAGGCGAAACCTCCCACCGGTGTGGTTTTGGCCAAATTCCCCAGTGTCAGGGTCCTCCCGGAGAACAACCACCGAAAGAAATCCGCGTGTGGCTCCATCCCGAGGAAAGCCTCGTAGACAGTGATGAAGTCGATGATATGTAGCACCCCCATCGAATTAAGGTGCTACAGTTCTAGACCCCACTCATTAAGGAGTCTGTGCAAAAACCAGTGCGTGGGGTATCCCAACCCGTGCTCATGGAAGGTGAGGAAGGACACCTCCTTGTTGGGCCGAGGCTGTAGAAACTCCTCCCCCCAGGAACCCTCCAGTGCGCCACCTCCTACGGCGGTAGAAACCCCTTCTTGACGATGGCCTCCAGCACCGACTTCCTCATGGTGGACGACCTCTAGTCCGACATTTCGCTCCGGGGTCGCAAGAGGATTGGTGAGTTCTTCTCTTCCCCCTCACTCTCTCCCCTCTCTTTCCTAGAAACCTCCATGACTCTCAGGAATGCTCACGGCAACAAGAAAGAGGGAAGGCAGCGGTAGACGAGGAATAGGCAAAAGAACAGGGCAAAAAACCCTCTCCCTTCTCCTACTTAAGGAAAAGGAAACAACAGTCAGGGAAGGGCACGCTGATCGGGGAAGATGGAACAGCGGAGCGAGGAATTCTCTCTCTTTGCCATTTAATGCAGATAAGACATGCCCTAACCGATGAGACGTGCCCTGCACGACGGAACAGCTCCTGATCAGAAGGGATGTGGCCTGGCCATGGCCCACCACTACCGCACGACCAACCTCTACCGCATGATGGGCACAGGAACCAAAGCGCCACCACACGTGGGCGGCTCCCCGCTTCCCCAGGCCAGGCCTCGAGAAACCCAAACTAGATCTCCGCCTGGGGAGATCATCGAGCCCCATGAGTCGATCGAATCACTTAGGATAAACACCAAGAGACAGGTAAGAAAGCGAAGGGGCGCCCCATGTAGGCCATGCCGACTCCATCACGAACGATGAGCACGGGTCCCGGTCGGACATTTCTGACTGAAGCTCTCCAAACCCCATCACTCAGGTCATCAAGGTGAGCACATGTTCATTAATACAAAAACTGTTCACACAAGGACTCACCCACAATTGACGAGCCCAGGTCCCAATCAGACATTTCCGACTGAAGCTCTCTGAACCCTGTCACTCAAGCCATCAAGGTGAGCACTACCAACCCCCTCTATTTCCTTACAATCATTTCATACATCCATACGAGCATTCATTCCATACACCCGAACCTCTCGGATGATTCAAGCCCTAAACCGCCCGGGGGCTCGGGAACTAAGCATCGCACGTGCAATGAAATACATCACAACGTTCCGTGTTGCGTCACAAAGCGGCGGTTGCCTCATTCGACATGAGCAACCAACAGAGCCAGGGGAGAAAAAATTAGATGAGCCCTGTGCGGCCCTCGTCCGGTCAGGCAGACTAGGTCATCTCAACCTTCTCGTTCGATCCTAAACCTCTCGCTAAGCCCGCTGAATCTCCATCGAGAGGAGGCCATTAGGCCACCCGGGTCGGTCTCCGGAACAACCCAGGCATCTGCCGGGTTGTAGGTAAAGGAGTAGTGGAATGTCACAAGAGGGCTATCTCGACCCTGTCATGAATGATGGACTTGGATTCCACTTGATCATACCCATTAGCAAACTCATCGAGCGGCGTCGTTCAAGCCTGAGTGATCGGGACAGGCGATAAGACTTAGCCCATCCGGTTGTGAGGAACCGAGGATGGGGTAACACACACAACTCACATCGACCCCCTATGAAGGCCCAGCAGGGCTCGAGGGCTCAAGACAAATGCCAGGGACTGTGACCCCAAACTTGCCAGGATCCACGAGCACCGCCTCATCCGATCCGTAAACTAACCAACTAACTACGCTTCCGACTGCGCTCCAAAAAACAAGGGACTGCAACTCCGAACTCACATCGACTCTGAACTCACGTCATCTAGCTATGCTTCTGACTACGCTCCAAACATCCGGGTCTGCGACCCCGATGTCGCCCCATGACTCCAACTCACTCGATCCCACGGCGCGCATCGATGCCAGGATCAGTGAGCTCTGTCTCGTCCAAAACATGACTCCGACTCACTCGATCCCATGGTGCGCATCGACGCCAGCATCAGTGAGCTCTGACTCATCCAAGACTGACTCCCTCACTCGATCCCACGGTGTGCATCGATGCTAGGATCAGTGAGCTCAGTCTTGTCCAAAACATGACTCTGACTCACTCGATCCCACGGCGCACATCGACGCCAGCATTAGTGAGCTTTGTCTCGTCCAAAACATGACTTTGACTCGCACGATCCCACGGCGCGCATCGACGCCAGCATCAGTGAGCTCTGTCTCGTGTCAAAGACTGACTCCCTCGCTCGATCCCACAGCGCGCATCGACACCAGGATTAGTGAGCTCTATCTCATCCAAAACACGACTCCGACTCGCTCGATCCCATGGCATGCATCGATGCCAGCATCAGTGAGCTCTGTCTCGTCCAAGACTGACTCCCTCGCTCGATCCCATAGAGCGCATCGATGCCAGGACTAGTGAGCTCTATCTCATCTAAAACATGACTCCGACTCGCTCGATCCCACAGCGCATCAACGCCAGCATCAATGAGCTCTGTCTTGTCCAAGACTGACTCCCTCGCTTGATCCCACGGAGCACATCAATGCCAGGATCAGTGAGCTCTGTCTCATCTAAAACACGACTCCGACTCGCTCGATCCCACAGCGCGCATTGACACCAGCATCAGTGAGCTCTGTCTCGTCCAAGACTGACTCCCTCGCTCGATCCCATGGCACGCATCGACGCCAGGATCAGTGAGCTCTATCTCATCCAAAACATGACTCTAACTCGTTCGATCCCACGGCGTGCATCTACGCCAGCATCAGTGAGCTTTGTCTCATCCAAGACTACTCCCTCACTCAATCCCATGGCATACATCGACACCAGGATCAGTGAGCTCTATCTCGTCCAAAACTAACTACCTCACCTGATCCCACGGCACGCATCGACACTAGGATCAGTGAAGCTCTGTCTCATCCAAAACTAACTGCCTCACCCGATCCCATGGCACGCATCAATGCCAGGATCAGTGAGCCATGTCTCGTCCAAAAAACCCTTGACTGACTCCCTCGCTCGATCCCACGGTGTGCACCGACGCCAGGATCCACAAGCTCCCTCTCACCCAATCTCTCAAAACAAACTAAAAAACCGCCTCGGCTGTACAACGACGCCTTGGGCAACAAAACTCCGTCTCAAAATAAACCCCCCACTGATAACACAGGAAACCCCCTAGACAGATGTGCCCGAACCGCTCGGGGGCTCAAAGGCTACACCCATGGGTGCACTCGCGTGCACCCATCAGCAAGACAAAAATCCCGTAGACGATTCTACCCAAATCACTTAAGGGCTTGGGGGCCCCTGTCAGGTTCATAAACCTAGGGTCCCTCGGGGACCGGCTTCTATGCCAAGGCTCGGCCCAAGCCGACAGCACATAACTCATGGGCCGGCCCAAGAGTCTAAAACAATAGGCCTAAAGGGCGGCCATATCACTGACCAGAAGATCTGGCTGAAGAGGAACATCACCCGCCCATTGGCTGCTTTGGTCTACCTCTCAGACCAGAGCGTTCGCTTCGACTCCAGTCGCCACCGGATGGCCTCGCCAATCGGAAGGCCTGGCCTAAAACACTACTTCTGACTCTGACCCTACGTCTCCGACCGGGGATCGCAGGAACCCTGCTCACCGCTCTTCTCCGACCGGCGCACTCAGAGCCGACTGGAGCCATCTGACCGGGGATGCCCGCTCGGTAGGAAACAAAAGACGTGCAGAGAAAGGTAAGGCAAGGCTCACAAGTCAAAACCACTATACTAGGGACCATACCCTGCGTGGAACAGTACTCTACAGCCACCCTGACACAAATAGTATTGTAGGCGCTGACATCTCCCTCTATAGTATTGTAGGGGCCGCTAAAACTCCCACATGGTAAGGCCCCCCACATGCCTCTAGGTATCGATAGCGATATGGGCGCCAGGATTTACCGTACTAGGTGAACATAGCGAGACTCCTCACATGCCTCTAGGCATCAAACAGTATTTGTAGGTACCGATGTCCATCATCCCTAAAAAGGCAGCATGACCACCGACGTCCACCATCCCTAAAAAGGTAGCACGACCTCTCTGACATTCTATAGTGACATCAATAGTGTTGTAGCCGCCTACCATTATCTTGTACCCGCCGGTGTGGGCAACAAGGCTCGGTAGGCATGGGCAACAAGGCTCCGTAGCATACGTACCCTCACCCTCTCACTTGTAAAGCCATCCCCTTTATCTATAAAAGGGGACGCGCCCCCTCCAACAAGGGGAGAGCCCTTCTTGAAGATAAAACGCACCGAGCAAGTTCACTAGCTCACAACCACAGAACCACCAGGTTCATACCCCAAGCACACGCTTGAACACTTAGCTCATAGCGTAGCTCATGTCGCTCTTGGCCCTTCCGACCGAAGCCGATCAGACCTCTTGTACACCCCTTCTTCTTCCTTCCCGTTTGTAACCCCACTACAAACTTCGAGCACCTAGGCTCAGGAATAAAGTCACTGACCGACCCAAACTGGATGTAGGGCATGTTGCCTGAACTAGTATAAATCCTGTGTCATTGAGTACTAGGCCACCTTCGATCACAACATATGGCAAAACTACAAATATTCACTAGTTGGTCACTTTCTACACCGATAAAAGCATTTGGCGAGAGTTATAAATAACAACTACGATCACAGCGTAAAGGAATCCTCGCTAAGCCCACCAGGAGGGATCCACACACAAGAGTCAGCTTTAGCATCCACCTGTCACCTACAATAGGAGGAATAAAACCCTGAGTACTCAATTGTACTATGCAAGACTTATCCGATAGGAGGAAAGAAAAGACTCCAAGGATATGCAAGGCTATCTGGCTTTTGGGTTCATTGCATTTGTAGGAAGCATTACTAAACGTGCGCCCTTATATTTGATTTTTACTAATATCCACATTGGTTCATTAACTACCCATTCTATGTAAGCACATGTGCTACTTTCAAGCAGGTGGTAAGCAATCGGAGTTCCTTTTTCCATTCCATCTTTCATCTTTTAGTTCTTACTATGATGCTAGGCCACAGACAAGCTGTATGGATCTCCCGGCGATTCATGAATCAATGCCCCTAGCTGGGTACCCCAAAAACACATGCCCCGCTTGTACCCCAGGCACAAGTAGGACCAACCCATCACTCTCCTGTCCTGGGTGTCTGGGTCCCCATCCAAACTAGGACTCTAAGCCCCCGCCTCTGAGTCTCAGACTCAGTGCGGTGTAAGGACCTCCTCCACCAAAATAAAACTATGACAGTCGGTCCGGAAAGAGCCAGATTCGCGACAAGAGAGCAACAAGTCTTCCAAGCGCCCATACCCAAGTATGTGCTCAGAATAATAAGTCTGTGACTTGCCTAGAGCCTCATGCAACGACCGGTCCTTAACCGACACAGGCAGGGAAAAAGTGTAACCAAGTCATGCCCTGTTGGCCGCAGGACACAACCCCTTACACCCACTAGTACCCAAACCATACCCCTGCCCAGTCACCATTTTCCTTTCCATCATTTTTATATTTTTCCAAGTGACGATAATCCAATAATATATCTCCTATATCTCGCGAGTGACAGACAATCACTCGACTTCTTCTGGAGTCATGTAGCATAGCATTCTACATGATCCTGTCATACTAGTAAGACTCATAGGATAGAGATATATATGCAAGTGGGTTTCATTCAACTCCTTAAAACTTAATGCACAAATATAATTTAAACTGCAGAAAAGTAGGGATTATGCACCAGGGCTTGCCTAGGTAAGATATATATTAAAAAGTTAGTATCTGCATCTTCAGATCATCCACATCATCTGAATAGAAAGCCCATTGCATCATTTCCTGGAGAGAATACCATTACACCATCTTTGGATTCCCAATCATCCTCTGATCGATCCGTTGATCCATCATCGTGCCTATATGATATGCATTGATGCAAATGCAAAGACATAATTAATCGACTGCAATCGTGACTCGTAAAGTATCATTTATGCCTCTCAAGTCAACGGCTAGTTCTAACGATGACCGTACTAGGCTACATATACACGTTGTCAGATAAGACGTTATTTCCCAACAATTATTTTAGTTATATAAACCAAGGTTGTTTCTTTCTTTCATTCTATCGATTTAATCATTATTTGAAATAGAGCATCATTATCTATCTAGCAAACTAATTATCCTAGAGCTACAATAATTACAATGAGTACCTAATATTGCTAGGAGCCTACTGTACAAATTTTTGATTCAACAATATTACCAATTTATCATGAAAATTCCTATAAGTTTATATTTTTCAATATTAAGTATATTAAATTAATTATATATCTCCTAAGAATATTATACAACCATGTGAATAAAATATACTAACAGGTAGATCATGATTTTAGGAGACTAATAAAACTGGTTTCACAATTTTTGGACAGCTACATAAATTTATATTGATTTTACAGATTTATTCCCGAACTAATTTAGCTAATGGTTTGAGAAATTAAAGGCCAGTGGCCAACAAACCGGCCCAGTGGCCAGCTCAGCCAGGTCCAGCACAAAGGCGACCTAGGTGGGCATGCTAGTGGCCCACTGAAAGCTCTAGTTTGGTTTTGGTGAATTGATGAAACCCTAAGTGCTAACCTAGTTTATCAAGTGATCATGAGATAGGTAGCACACACCAAGTTGCGAAGCAAACAAAGATCATAGCATGATGAAGATGATGTCATGGTGATAATCAAGTGCTTGAATTTGGAAAGAAGAAAGAGAAAAACAAAAAGCTTAAGGCAAAGGTATAAACCATAGGAGCTATTTTGTTTTGGTGATCAAGACACTTAGAGAGTGTGATCATATTTAGGTTTGATAGCCGTACTATTAAGAGGGGTGAAACTCGTATCAGAATACGGTTATCAAAGTGCCACTAGATGCTCTAACTCATTGCATATGCATTTAGGATCTAGTGGAATGCTAACACCCTTGAAAATGTTTGTGAAAATATGCTAACACATGTGCACAAGGTGATACACTTGGTGGTTGGCACATTTAAGCAAGGGTGAAGAAGTTAGAGGTGAAATGAAGTTGGTCGCAAAGATGCTGGCGTCGATCAACTGACCGGACACTGGGTCGCTCAGCGACCGGACACTGAAGGGTTGCGTCTGGTCGTGTTGTCGGTCAGCATAGTAAGAAGTCACAGTGTGACCGGACGCTTGTAGGGTCCGGTCGAGCATGACCGGACACGTCCGGTCAGCAAAAATTGGTTTTGGAACCTTACCGTAAACGACCGGACGCTGGGTGTTCAGCGTCTGGTCAACTTAGGCGCAGTGTTTGGTCAAGACTGATGACCATTGAAGTTAGGACACGTGGCTGGCTACGAGTGACCAGATGCTAGGGGCTCAGCGTTCGGTCAACTGACTGGAGCATCCGGTCAGCCTGCGTTATGCCCAGTGAAGGGGTATAATGGCTCTATTTCGTGGGGGCTTCTATTTAAGCCCCATGGCCGGCTGTAGCTCACAACTTTGGCCATTTTCATTAACATAGCAACCTTGTGAGCTTAGCCAAAGCCCTCCCACTCATCTCTATCATAGATTCATCATCTTTGTGAGATTGGAAGTGAATCCAAGTGCATTGCTTGAGTGATTGCATCTAGAGGCACTTGGTGTTCGTGTTTCACTGCGGATTTTGCCTGTTACTCTTGGTGATTGCCGCCACCTAGACGGCTTGGAGCAGCAAGGATCGTCGAGCGGAGAGTGGTGATTATCTCTAGCTCTGATCGTGGTGATTGTGAGGGGTTCTTGATCTTTCCCCGATGGAGAGCCAAAAGGTACTCTAGTGGATTGCTCGTGGCTTGTGTGATCCTTATCTTGTGTTGATTGTGCGGCACCCTATTGAGGGCTTGGCGTGTGAAGACAATTAGCGCGTGAATCTCCAAGTGAGTGAATCTCCACAACGAGGACTAGCTTACCGACAAGCAAGTGAACCTCGGTAAAAATCATTGTGTTCATCATTGATTCTGAGGTGATTTATCTTTATTGTTACTCATCCTTGTGATTGATTGGTTCTTTCATCTATGCAGCGGTATAACCTTCTTGATCACTCTATTTACTTTACCGCAAACTAGTTGACAAGCTCTTTAGTGTAGCTAGTCTTGAAAGCTTGCTTGCTTGGTTGGTGTGGCTCTTTAGTTAGCCTTTGAGAGCACACTAACATAGGGTAGTGTCATAGCTCTTGTGTGAACCGACACTATCCAAACTAGAATTGTGGTAGGTCGCTTGCATTTTAAGTAGGCTAGCGCAACACTTGCTTCGCCTCATAATTGTCTAACTATTTTGTTAAGTGTTGTTGTAGAAATTTTATTAGGCTATTCACCCCCCTCTAGCCATTAGGACCTTTCAAGTGGTATCAGAGCCGAGGTCACCGTGATTTGAGGCTTAACAACCTTCGGTGTAAAAATGACTCAAATCAACAACACCAAGAAGCCACCCTAATTTGATGGCATAAATTATCCTTATTGGAAGTCAAAAATGACCACACACATCAAGTCAATCAATAGAAAGGTGTGGAAGGTGGTAGAAACCAAAATTGAGATTGAAGATCCGGAGAATCTCACCGTGGCCGAAGAAGTGCTTCTCCAAAACAATGATATTGCTCTAAGTGCCATTCATGATGCAATTGATGAAAAAAACATTTGAGCAAATCAAGAATATTGAGATAGCACATGAAGCTTGGAAGAAGTTGAAAGAATCATTTGAAAGCACTCAAGCCGTAAAGGGTGCTAAGGCATACATCCTCAAAGAGAAGTTTGCAAGCTTCAAAATGAAGGAGGATAAGAGTGTGCCAGAGATGTTCCATAGGCTTCAAGTGCTTGTCAATGATCTCAAAGCACTTGGAGAAGAAGTGAAGGACAAGGACTTCTCCCATAAGTTCTTGAGGTGCTTACCTTCAAGATTTGGCATATTGATTACCATTCTAGTAAGAAGCGGGTTGGACACCATGACAGCAAATCAAGTATTAGGAGATATAATGACCGATGATACTTATAGAGATGATGATGAGAAGGAAGAAAAGAAGGAGAAGAAAGATGACAAGAAGGATGACAAGAAGAAGAGCATGGCATTCAAAGCCATATCATCAAAGGGCAAAGCTAAGCAAGAGACATCAAGTGAAGAAGATGAATCTTGGGATGATGATGATGATGAGAAGATGGCTCTCTTTGTTAAGAGATTTGGTAAGTTCATGGTGAAGAAGGGCTACCGTGCTAGAAGAAAGAAGTCTTCATCTAAGAACAAAGAAGAGTCAAGAAGGTGCTTCAAGTGTGGAAGCAAAGATCATCTTGTTGCTCAGTGTCCATACAATAGCGACAATGATGATGACAACAAGAAGAACAAGAAGAAGGACAAGAAGGAAAAGAAAGAGAAGAAGGACAAGATGACATTCAAGAAGAAGAAGGGTGGTTCATATGTAGTCACTTGGGATAGTGATGCTTCCTCAAGTGATGATGATGATGATGATAGTGATGATAACAAGACCACCAAGAAGAAGGTTCTTATAAGCATTGCTATCAATGAGAAGCTTTCTCTCTTCGAATCTTCATCATGCTTTATGGCTAAGGCCACTAAGGTACAATCTTGTGATGATGAAAGTGATGAAGAACATGTTGATGATAATGAACATGAAAATGAAAAATGATAGTGATAGTGATGATGATGAACCTACTAAGGATGAATTAATTGACATGCTAGAAGATGCTACAGAACACTTTGACATCAAGAGAAGGGAACGCAAAAGCTTGTGTAAGGAACTAATAGCCCTTAAGCAATCCTTTAATGAGCTCAATGCATCTCATGAGAGGCTAGAGGAAGCCAATGAGAATCTTGGAAAAGCTCACAAAAAGCTTGAAAAGGCTCATTCATCTTTGCTTGATGAGCAAAATAAAAAGAAGCATGTTGAAACTTGCAATATAGGTTTAACTTATGATATAATTGATGAATCACTATCTATGCCTATCATTGTTGCTCCTACTAACCCTTCTTGTAGTACTTTCACTTCCTGCTCATCTAGTAGTGATAGTCTCACTTGTGACACCTTACTAGTGGTTGAGAATGAGAACCTCAAGAAGAAGGTCAATAAGCTCCCTCACACCTTAGCTAAAGCTTATGGTGGTGAGGACCGCTTGCTTATGTGCTTGGGTAGCCAAAGAGCTTTTCTCTACAAAGAGGAATTGGGCTATACCTCCAAGAAAGACAAGGCGGCCTTTGCTCCTCACAAGACTAGTTTTGTGAAGAACAATGGTCGGTTTTGCACTAGTTGCAAGCAAATTGGTCATAAAGAGCATGAATGCAAAAACAAGAGCAAAAATGCTAATGTATCCTCCATTAAGCTTGATTCATGCTATATGCTTACTAAGGGCACAAATGGTGTGGAGGCTAAGTTCATTGGTAAACCATGGATGGGCTCAAAGAAGAAAGCCATTTGGGTACCAAAGAGCTTAGTGACTAACCTTTAAGGACCCAAGCAAGTTTGGGTACCTAAGAAAAATTAATCTTCTTTTATAGGTTAATTACAAAGCCGGAGAAAGGCATTGGGTTCTTGATAGTGGGTGCACTCAACACAAGACCGGTGATGCAAGAATGTTCAATTCAATCAACACCAATGGCAATGATGGTTATGATAGTATCACATTTGGTGATAATGGTAAAGGCAAGGTCAAAGGGCTTGGTAAGATTGCAATATTCAATAACATGAGCATATCCAATGTGTTGCTAGTAGAGAGTTTGAACTTCAATTTACTATCCGTGGCTCAATTATGTGATCTTGGATTCAAATGCATATTTGGGGTAGATGATGTAGAGATCATAAGTGTAGATGGCTCTAACTTGATCTTCAAAGGCTTTAGATATGAGAATCTATACTTGGTTGATTTCAATGCTAGTGAAACTAAATTATCTACATGCTTGTTCACTAAGTCTAGCATGGGTTGGTTATGGCATAGAAGGCTTGGTCATGTTGGAATAAAACAATTGAATAGATTGTTTAAGCATGACTTAGAGGCTTGAAAGATGTTGTGTTTGAAAAGGATAAGCTTTGTAGCTCTTATTAAGCCGGCAAATAAGTTAGAAACACCCATCCTAAGAAAAGCATGATGAGCACTAGCAAAGCATTTGAGTTATTGCACATGGATTTATTTAGGCCAACATAATACACTAGTATCAGTGGAAACAAATATGGCTTTGTAGTAGTGGATGACTACACAAGATACACATGGGTATTCTTTCTAGTGGACAAAAGTGATGTATTTGTAACATTCAAATCATTTGTCAAAGGCATTCACAATGAGTTTGAAACAACCATCAAGAGAGTTAGAAGTGACAATGGTAGTTAGTTTAAGAACACTAGAATTGATGAGTTGTGTGATGAATTTGGAATTAGACATCAATTCTCGGCCAAGTACACACCTCAATCAAATGGCCTTATTGAGAGAAAGAATAGAACACTCATGATATGATAAGGTCTATGCTTAGTGAGTACAATGTGAGTCAATCTTTTTGGGCCGAAGCTATCAACACGACTTGCTATTGTAGCAACCGCCTCTATTGTCACCCATTGAAAGAGAAGACACCATATGAGCTCTTGAATGGTAGAAAGCCAAACATTGGATATTTTTGGGTCTTTGGTTGCAAATGCTATATCTTGAAGAAAGGCACTAGATTGGGCAAGTTTAACAAGAAATGTGATGAATGATTCCTACTTGGTTATTCCACTACAAGCAAAGCTTATAGAGTTTGGAATTTGGATAGTGGTACTCTTGAGGAAGTTCATGATATTGAATTTGATGAAACCAAGGGTTCACAAGTAGAGAATGAGAACTTGGAAGATGTTAGAGGCATTCAACTTTCAAATGCCATGAAGAACATGGATATTGGTAAATTAAGGCCTTGGCAAATGAATGATGATGAAGATGATCAAGTGCAAGTGCTCTCTAACTCAAATGTGCAAGATGATATAAATCAAGTTAGTGCAAGTGGCTCTCATGACAATGAACAAGATCAAGTGGCTAGTACATCATCTCAACCCAATAATCAAGCAAGTGCAAGCAATCACATTCCAATACTTCAACCTACCAATGTCGCAAGGGATCATCCTTTGGACACTATCATTGGTGATATTTCTAGAGGTGTACAAACAAGATCAAGATTGGCATCATTTTGTGAACACTTCTCATTTGTGTCATCGATTGAACCAAAGAAGATAGATGAAGCATTGAAGGATATTGATTGGGTCAATGCTATGCATGAAGAGTTGAATAATTTCACAAGAAATCAAGTATGGGAATTGGTAGAAAGACCAAAGGGACACAATGTGATTAGAACCAAATGGGTTTTTAGAAACAAGCAAGATCAAGATGGGATAGTAGTAAGGAACAAAGCAAGATTGGTAGCACAAGGCTATACACAAGTTGAAGGTCTTGACTTTGGAGAAACATATGCCCCGGTTGCTAGATTAGAAGCAATTAGAATCTTGCTAGCCTATGCTTGTGCCCATGACATAAAGCTCTATCAAATGGATATTAAGAGTGCATTCCTCAATGGCTACATTAATGAAGAAGTATATGTTGAGCAACCTCCCAGTTTTGAAGATGATAAGAAGCCCAACCATGTGTACAAGTTGAAGAAGGCATTATATGGCTTGAAGCAAGCACCTAGAGCATGGTATGAGAGATTGAGGGACTTTCTACTCTCTAAAGGGTTCACAATGGGCAAGGTTGACACCACTCTTTTCATCAAGAAGATTGGAAAAGATCTATTTATTTTGCAAATCTATGTTGATGATATCATATTTGGATCAACCAATCAAGACTTTTGTGATGAGTTTGGAAAGATGATGGCTAAAGAGTTTGAGATGTCCATGAATGGAGAGTTGAGTTTCTTCCTTGACCTTCAAATCAAGCAATTGAAAAATGGTACATTTGTAAGTCAAGGCAAGTACATCAAGGATATGATCAAGAAGTTTGGCATAATTGATAGCTAAGTTATTAGCACACCAATGGGAACCAATGACAACTTGGATAGTGATGCAAGTGGAAACATGGTGGATCAAAAGTTGTATCGGTCTATGATTGGAAGCCTACTCTATGTGACCGCATCAAGGCCGGATGTCATGTTTAGTGTATGCATGTGTGCAAGATTTCAAGCCTCACCAAGAGAAAGTTATTTGAAGGCTACAAAAAGAATTTTGAGGTACTTGAAGCATACACCAAATGTTGGTTTGTGTTATCCCAAAGGAGCAAAGTTTGAGCTACTTGGCTACTCCGACTCGGATTATGTGGGATGCAAGGTTGAAAGGAAGAGCACCTCGGGCACATGTCAATTATTAGGAAGATCACTTGTTTCATGGTCATCAAAGAAGAAAAATAGTATTGCATTATCAACCGCCGAAGCCGAATACATATCTGCCGGTAGTTGTTGTGCACAAGTACTTTGGATGAAGGCCACTTTGAGTGACTTTGGAATCAAGTTCAAGAAAGTGCCATTGCTATGTGACAATGAGAGTGCAATCAAGTTGACCAACAATCCGGTTTAACATGCAAGAACAAAGTACATTGATGTCCGCCACCATTTCATAAGAGATCACCAACAAAAAGGGGACATTTGCATTGAGAGTGTAGGCACCGAAGATCAACTTGCCGATATATTCACTAAGCTATTGGATGAAAAAAGGTTTTGCAAGCTAAGGAATGAGTTGAACATATTGGATTTCTCAAATATGTGTTGATGCACCCCCCCCCACTTATATGACAGGCCTCTCCTTCGAGCAATTCAAGGTAAAAGTTGATTGGCATGACATACATCCTTGCTAAGGACATGTTTAGTGCATCTAGTCACATTTTCAATTTTATTAGAACCTTTCAAGTGGTTCAATTTTATTAGGCTCATTCATGAAAATCAAATGAATTTGATGTTCATATGGTATCACTATTGCTTCTATGCTTGACTTGATTTAGTGATGGCATATGACATGTTTATGGGCTTGTGAACCTAGTGTTTAATCTAGAAAATGAGCTCTAAGTGTTTAACTCAATATGGTACAAGATAACCCTTATCTAGAGGTGTGAAGAAGCTTGTCCTTGGATCAAACCGAGTTAAATATCTTTGGCATATATTCTAGTTTGAACCAAATTTGGAACTTTGATCCTCATCCCATTGATTGACATTGATAATCTCGACCCTACAAGTAATACTATCTATCTTTTGAACCTTTGTGGTCATTGATGACAAAGGGGGAGAGAAACAAAGATATAGTGAAAAAGGAGGAGAAATATCATAAAGGGAGAGAAACATAAAGATATACTTGATATATGACATAGGGGGAGAGAAGTGAAAAAGGAAAGGGATCAATTACAAATTTTGAACACACAAGTAGGGGGAGCAAGCTCATGAACTTGGATGATGCATTTGGATGTGCATTTCATATGTTTGCTTGCATAGCACAAGTATTAAATTTAAACATCCTTGCTTGTGTGATGTATGCTAGTTGTAAGTTTGAATGATAATATGAAAAACTAGCATGAATAGATTATCTAGTGATTTCATTCTCTAGTATTATCAAGTGGTATATTTTCAAAATGATATCAAGCAAATAATGGTGCTAAGGAGGGTATAATGGTGCACTCCGATTGATATCACTCTTCAAAGGTCCATCTTTTATACCTTAGCATCATTCGGTAGACATTGACTCCTATATTTCCTATCTAATCATATGTGCAAGCTATAATCCAAACTCTTAGCACATATGTAGGGAGAGCAATTGCTACCATATGGAGTTCATGAAACTTGTCCATATCCTTTTACACATGGTAAATATGCTTGGACAAGCAACATAGATTCAATTAAATTTTAATTCATATCTTTGTATAAGGGTTGTCATCAATTACCAAAAAGGGGGAGATTGAAAGCTCTAGTTTGGTTTTGGTGAATTGATGAAACCCTAAGTGCTAACCTAGTTTATCAAGTGATCATGAGATAGGTAGCACACTCCAAGTTGCGAAGCAAACAAAGATCATAGCATGATGAAGATGATGTTATGGTGATAATCAAGTGCTTGAACTTGGAAAGAAGAAAGAGAAAAACAAAAAGCTCAAGACAAAGGTATAAACCATAGGAACTATTTTGTTTTGGTGATCAAGACACTTAGAGAGTGTGATCACATTTAGGTTTGATAGCCGTACTATTAAGAGGGGTGAAACTCGTATCGGAATACGGTTATCAAAGTGCCACTAGATGCTCTAACTCATTGCATATGTATTTAGGATCTAGTGGAATGCTAACACCCTTGAAAATGTCTGTGAAAATATGATTACACATGTGCACAAGGTGATACACTTGGTGGTTGGCACATTTAAGCAAGGGTGAAAAAGTTAGAGGTGAAATGGAGTTGGTCGCAAAGATGCTGGCGTCGGTCAACTGACCGGACGCTGGGTCGCTCAGCGACCGGACGCTGAAGGGCTGTGTTCGGTCGTGTTGTCGGTCAACATAGTAAGAAGTCACAGTGTGATCGGACGCTTGCAGGGTCCGGGCGAGCATGACCGGACGCGTCCGGTCGGCAAAAATTGGTTTTGGAACCTTACCGTAAACAACCGGACGCTGGATGTTCAGCGTCCGGTCAACTCAGGCGCAGTGTCCGGTCAAGACTGATGACCGTTGAAGTCAGGACACGTGGCTGACTGCGAGCGACCGGACGCTAGGGGCTCAGTGTCCGGTCAACTGACCGGAGTGTCCGGTCAGCCCGCGTTATGCCTAGTGAAGGGGTATAACGGCTCTATTTCGTGGGGGCTTCTATTTAAGCCCCATGGCCGGCTGTAGCTCACAACTTTGGCCATTTTCATTAACATAGCAACCTTATGAGCTTAGCCAAAGCCCTCCTACTTATCTCCATCATAGATTCATCATCTTTGTGAGATTGGGAGTGAATCCAAATGTATTGCTTGAGTGATTGCATCTAGAGGCACTTGGTGTTCGTGTTTCGCTGCTGATTTTGCTTGTTACTCTTGGTGGTTGCCGCCACCTAGACGGCTTGTAACAGCAAGGATCGTCGAGCGGAGAGTGGTGATTGTCTCCAGCTCCGATCATGGTGATTGTGAGGGGTTCTTAATCTTTTCCCAGCGGAGAGCCAAAAGGTACTCTAGTGGATTGCTCGTGGCTTGTGTGATCCTCATCTTGTGTTGGTTGTGCGGCACCCTATTGAGGGTTTGGCGTGTGAAGCCAATTAGCGCATGAACCTCAAAGTGAGTGAATCCCCACAATGAGGACTAGCTTGCCGGCAAGCAAGTGAACCTTGGTAAAAATTATTGTGTTCATCATTGATTCCGAGGTGATTTGTCTTCATTGTTACTCATCCTTGTGATTGATTAGTTGTTTCATCTATGCAGCGGTATAACCTTCTTGATCACTCTCTTTACTTTACCGCAAACTAGTTGACAAGCTCTTTAGTGTAGCTAGTTATGAGAGCTTGCTTGCTTGGTTGGTGTGGCTCTTTAGTTAGCCATTGAGAGCACACTAACATAGGGTAGTGTCATAGCTCTTGTGTGAACCGACACTATCTAAACTAGAATTGTGGTAGGTGGTTTGCATTTTGAGTAGGCTAGCGCAACACTTGCTTCGCCTCATAATTGTCTAATTATTTTGTTAAGTGTTGTTGTAGAAATTTTATTAGGCTATTCACCCCCTCTAGCCATTAGGACCATTCACCCACCAGCCGGCCCACACGACCAAGGCAGCCCAGGCGGGCGACCGCAGGCCGGCCCAGCGCTGGCAGGTGCACAGCCATTTGTGAAATAGCCCTCGTACTTTCTCGAACTAAAGTGCAGTCCAGCAGGTACTATTCATTCGAGTCACGTATTCGCAGTAAGAACCCTGTATAAATTTTCGGCTTGGATTCATACCCTCCTTCGTCCTCCAAAGCAGAGCATCGGCGTGGAGGAACCGAGCGGTGGCGCTGCTGCAGTTGAGAGGCACGGAGGAGCAGCAAGAGCGTCGGCACGCGGGCACGGGAGGGCACATGGACACGACCGTGCACGGCCTGACCACAGTGCGAACCATGGCGAAACACGACATGGTGGCCTGGCAGGCAGAGCTACGCCAGGCAAGCAAAGGATGGTGGCGCCATGGGCTTCAGCGGGCGGGCCTGACGCGCTCGGTAGTGGCGGAGTCATGCGGTTGCGACTGGCGAGGTGGCTCGGGCGTGCGGGCATGGAGGAGCCACGGGGAACCGCCACCGGCAGTGGAGGTGGAGCGGAGCTGCACGCGGACAATCAGTGAGATGGCCCGGCGCGGATGGACCGACAAGGCGCTAGCGTGCGGAACTGGGACGGCGGGCACAGCCATGGCACTGCAGCGCGGGAGCGAAAGCGGCAGGGACGCCGGCGCGCGGGCACGAAAGGAGCCACGACGGAGAAATAGCCGGTTCGGCGCGACCGTGGGGACACAGCGTGGGACAGCGCGAGAGGGGTAGCGGTCTAGAGCTGGACCGAGGACACGCGAGCGCGGTGGTCGAGCGATGAGAGTGAGGCCACGGAGACTCGGCGAGGAGGAAAAGCGGTGCTGCGGCACGGCACGGCACGACGGCGCCGGTGAGAAGCAAGCAAAGGAAATGGGGCACGCGAGGGGCACAACGACGGCGGCCAAGGCCACTGCGTGGAGCGTGCGCGGACGCCGAGGGACAGAGCATAGTCAAGCCGACTGGTGAGGCGTGGCTCCTCGACGATGCGAACTTGGCCGACGGTGGCACGAAGGCGAGGCGTGCAGAGCTCGGCGCGAGGCGAGCGCAAGCCTGGGGCGCACGATGTAGCCGGGGCGCGACGTGCGCCCACGAGGAAGGCAGGGCGACGATGGCAGAGCATCAGCACAAAAAGAAAGCAGAGAGAGGAAGACGAGCGAGATGGCAAGCTGGGCTGCGGTCCAGCACGGCCATGACCGGGCACAAGCGTGCGACGCAGAGAGGAAAAAGGAGAGGCGTGGGAAGTAGACCAAGGCGACATGGTGCTGTCACGATGGTACATGGTTTGGCAGAGGTAGGCAAGGAAAAGACCATGGCGGCAGAGACAAACACGGCAGGCAAGGCAAGCAAAGGCGAACAAAGGACTTGATGGTGCCGCAGAGTGAAGCGATGGAACCGGCAGTCGAACGGTGACGTTTAGCGGGGCGTGGACATGACAGGGCCAGGCAAACGGACACTCCGTGGTGCAGGGACGTGACGGTAATAAATGTCAAACAACGAGTACGCTGTACTGTCAGAAAAAAATAAACGAAGCTGCTGCACTCTCTCTTATCCGTCCATGCTTATCAAAATAAACCCGTGAGTAAATATACATATCATTCTATTCATTAATGGATTTTATTTTTATTTGTAAAAAGTTGATTTGCATGTTTAATCAATTAACAAGCCGTTCGCTATTTATTTGCTAGAATCGTTATCGGACACTCTAAATATTTCTACGCACTACGTAATTTAACTTGAGCGTTGATTTGAGTCCACGAAACTAAGTCGCACATAATTCGTTTATCGCCTCAAGTACGTTTTAAATAAAAAATCCGAGAACTCGCTTTGGAAATTTTACTTAGGCCTAAATCGTGTTGCTAAACGAGCTCGTAACACCAGGGGTGTTACAACTATCTAAATATGCAACTATGATTTTACTAATGTGTTGCTATCTCTACCGCAAAAGAAGTAATACAATCAATGTAAATGCGAAAGCTAAAGAGCAAGGTAGAAATATACAAACTCCCATCGACGACTCTGATATTTTTACTGAGGTATCGAGAAGCACGCAAGCTTTTCCCTAGTCCTCGTTGAAGTCCATCGCAAGAAATCCCTCGCAAGAGCCAAGCTCCCGATCGGGTAACTACATGGATAGTCTCGGACCTTCCCCACGCGCAAGTGGGTCTCCAACATGCCTTCCGGCAAGCATCTCCCGGATGCTCCCCACCGTCTTCACTATTAAGCTTCCGGCCGAAACGCCGCGGGCCTTGTTTCCTCCGGTACACGGTGGCGGCCACACCACAACCACGGTTGGTGTGATCTCGCAAGACTACAAAGCCCCTCCGATGTACAACAATGGTGCGCGTAAGCACCGAGTGGTAAGAGGTATGCAAACCTCACTAAACACTAGGACTAAACCTAGAGCAAGCGCATAAGCGGTGGTCTAATCAACCTAAGCACCTCGCAAAGCACCTACGCTAATCACCTAATAAAACACTAAGCACTATGCAAGTGGAGATCACTAAAATGGTGCATCAACATCCTTGATATGTTTTCTTAGCTCCACCATCATCAAATGGCCGGTTGGGGGTGTATTTATAAGCCCCACTGAGAAAGTAGCCGTTGGGGACGAAATCCCGATTTTCTACTTCTGATCGGCCGCTGATCACGTCCTGACCGAACGTGTCCGGTCGTCCCGACCGTTAGAGCCGCGATCAACTGATCGGACGCTGCCAGCGCCCGTTCACATGCCACCGGACGCGTCCGGTCGCAATTTCGCCGCTCTGGAACCTTTTTGTACTTGATCGGACGATGTAGTTCTGCGTCCGGTCGATTTGCCGCCAGCGTCCGGTCGTTGCTGCTGACGCCTGTTTGCCGAGCCTCTTTATCGGGGCGTCCGGTCGTTTTCTGCCAGCGTCTGGTCCGGCGTCCGGTCACCTCTGTGAGCTTGCTTCTTCGCGATCTTTAGTTCGGCTTGGTTCCTATCTTCGTGCTTGGAATTTGCTTGACATCTTGTGTCTTCTCTTGTGTTTTTGGGGTCTTGCTTATAGTGTTGATCATCGGATCATCACGTCGCCTTCGTCCAAGTCACGTCTTGCATTCTATTAAACTACAAAACAATCACTTGCAAATTCATTAGTTCAATTTAGTTATGTTGATTATCAAATACCAAAATTCAAAGTAAATAAACCAATGATCCATTTTCCTTATAAGGGCTTTGGCTCTTACCTCACTTGGCGCGCATTGCCCTCTCCTCTCCTCTTCCTTCCATTTCCTCCGTCTCGCCTTGGCGTTGGCGTTAGAGTAGGAGTCG
The DNA here is from genome assembly GCF_019320115.1 of Miscanthus floridulus. Lineage (NCBI taxonomy): Eukaryota > Viridiplantae > Streptophyta > Magnoliopsida > Poales > Poaceae > Miscanthus > Miscanthus floridulus. Next base: position 195,341,603 of record NC_089587.1, read on the forward strand.
TCGAGGGTGTTACGTTCGGACATAGACGCTAGTGTGGGATGAGATATGGAGCGCAGAAAGTGTGGGATGTGATATGGGCGTAGGTGTAGGAGCAGCGTCCAGTCGAGTCGTGCGGCAGGACGTCTGAGCGCTGGCCTGGAAAAAAAAGTGAAAAGGCCAAAGTAAATGGGCGCGGTGGAACGGACGCCTGGCCGCCTCCCAGCATTTCCGCTCAAAATAGGACGAGGAGGCAAAAGGCTCCCCCAACCCAACCGAGCCTTCGTTCCTTTGCTCCTCCCTCCCTCCCTCTGGAAGCCTAGGGTTTAGGGCTTTAACCGCCGCGATGTACGGTGGCGGCGGTGGCGCCGGGAACGCCAGCTCGCTCTTCGGCGGCGGGGGCTTCATGCCCTCACAGTCCACGGTGGTCCCGGAGAGCAGCGGCTTCTCCAAGGTCCTTCTTAATCCCCCCTTTGTTTTGTTCCCTTTCGTCCATTTGTTCTCCATCCCCTGCTGACCCGTCATGGGCGCTCCCGATCGACCGGTGTGGTGGGCAGGGTCGGAGCGCGCAGACGCTGCTCCCGCTCACCGTGAAACAGATCATGGACGCGGCGCAAGCCAGCGATGACAAGTCTAATTTCGCCATCGACGGCGTTGAGGTGTCCACGGTACGGATTTTGCCTTTTTTCCCGGCGGTGCTTAGGCTTGTAAGATTCGTTCATCGACCAGATATTGGAGTATAAATCAGCATTTTTTGCGGTTGGGTTTGGATGGTCACAGTGCTTCGATGGAAGATTTGTTCATTAGTAGATCCATTATCCATTAAGAAACAAAAATGACCTCTTTTGTCTGATGTTGTTCTATTGAAAATTAGCCTCTGGGACATAGGTATGGTGGGTTTCAATGAAATGCTTCCCTTTTATGCGATTTTTCCAATACTTGCTATAGTGTCTATTATTTGTTTTTTCTTTGTGAAATCTAGTTTATCTGGTTTCAGACGGTTTTGCATTGAGCATTTAGTTGGCATATCGAAGTCATTTAAAATGTTGTATTTACTCTGGATTGCAGGTTAGGCTTGTTGGACGCATGTTGAATAAGGTTGAGCGCGTCACAGATGTTCAATTCACTCTTGATGATGGTACTGGCAAGATAGATGTGAATCGATGGTAGGATGCTTCAGATTGTATTTGATGTTGAGCACTTTTGGATTGTTCCATTAATTTAATGCCATTCTTTTTTCAAGGGAAAATGAGTCTTCCGACGCCAAGGAAATGGCTGATGTCAAGTAAGAATTACAGATTAACTGTCGCATGTCAATGATTCAGTTTGTATTGCGTCAAAATTGATAGTGTTGCTTTGTCTTGGTTTTACAAGTAACGGGAACTATGTCATAGTCAATGGCGGTTTGAAAGGTTTTCAAGGAAAGCGCAATGTAGTTGCCTACTCTGTGCGGTGAGCTCTATATACTAGTCTTTCTACTCTTGCATGGTGATTTGTGATGCTTACTTCCAATGTCCGCTTCCTGTGGATTACTGGTGTGTTGTTTGATCTCTTCCATGGAATTGCACCACCGTACTAACATTTCATTTTTCCTGTGCTAAAGTAGAAGACTAAATAAAAGGCTTATGCTGTCTCAAATTCAAATAATAACTTAGTGGTTGCTAGGTTTGCGTCCACCTGTCTAGGTTATTTATACTCCAGTATGTCGATGTTAATGAAATATGCAATGTTTCATTGTTGCTTATCCAACATTATATCATATTGAAAGCTGTTTGTCATCTGATGCCTCAAATTGGTAGCACGATCTTCTTGGGATGATTCAATGCCACTTATGAACTAGTATTGAGGAGAAAGTCTCACCTTGCTTGGACAAATATATTGTGAATTTGATACAGCTATTTCAGACATACATTTTTCTTGAAATCTTACTGTTTATGATTTCTTGTCAGGTGTGTGACAAACTTCAATGAAATACCCCATCACTTTCTGCACTGTATTCAGGTGCATCTGGATCACACCAGGCCAAAGGTACTAAGATCCCACATATTTAATTCCGGGAGTTGAGTGACTTACTAAATTTTTTGCGGGTGATTTTATGTTTTCCGGTGATCAATTTTTTTTATGGTGACATTGGTTGTAGGCCCAAATAAATGCTAGTATGGCAACCCCTGGTCATACTAACCAAGTTTGGCTCTCTAATAATCAGGTAGTTTCTCTAACTGTATAATATTACAAATATCTACCAGTCTCTTTCTAATGTTTCATATTTATTTCCTCAGGCTGCAATGTTTTCTGCATCAGGAAATGCTGCTGGAAACGATGTATCCAAATTGGTCATGAGTGTTTTTCATGACCCAGCAGCCATGTAAGTTAATTATAGCTGATTCTACTATCAAATGTTATTGCTGTGTTTTTCATGACCCAGTAAAAGAAAACTAATCTTACACGCATGATTCATGTTCATGAATAGCATAGTCCAAAGAACCCAAGCCCCATAGTGTTTTAAAGCTAGTACAGATACCAAACTGTCGGGGACCAATACTAGGGTACCCGAAGAGGAGCTAATGACCATCAACATTGATTCATCCGAGCAGTCAAGAGCGCGACTACAGCTCCAACCGACCCCCAGGCGCGCAAGCTCCGCCTCGACTGACCTCTGGGGGCGGGCTCCGCCTCGCCGACCCCGAGGCTGTGGGCTTTGCCTCGCCCGACCCTTGGGCCCGTGCTCCGCCTCGCCCGACCCCGAGGCCGCGGGTTCCGCCTCGCCCGACCCTTGGGTTTGTGCTCCGCCTCGCTCGACCCCGAGGTTGCGGGCTCTATCTCGACCGACGAAGACCCATACCGCCGCCAACCACTCCAGGTCTAGGCGTATGGGCCTGGGTCAAAACTCTGACACCAAGAGGCCGTCACACCCCGATGTAACCCGTGGCCGTGATGGGCCATACCTGAGTGTTCACATCAAGAACAGCGTCGGGCGTGCCGGTTCTCTTCTGTCTAACCATTGTACGAACACTGACAGGCGCGTCAGTTCGTCACGACGTCCACCGGAACGGAATGGAACGCCATGATCGGTAGACGACGCCTGCGCGTGGCGCCAGTGACGGACAGGGCCACGACGTGGAGCTGCCCCTCTTGACATCTACAGGGTTGGCGGGACCCGCATGAAGGAGAAGGACCCGACGATCCTGAAGGACTTCTTATCCCTCATTCTTCTCTTTTCCTCCGCTGTAACCCGTGCTTTCTCTTAGCCTATAAAAGGGAAAGCAGGGCCTCCCATGGAGGGGATCGACCCATCGAGGACCGATCGAATCATCCTGAACCAATCAGAACATAATAACACGACACGAACACACGGCTGAGCAGCGATCGAGCTCTCAGCACCTGTTCACTCTTTCCACCAGAGACTTGGGATCCTTCCGCTCAAAAACGCGCGTATGTGCCCTGGACATCCTTAAAGAGATCTTCGTGGGAAACTTCCAGGGCACATACGCGCGTTCTGGGAGCCTATGGGATCTCAAAAACTGTCGACAGAAGGCCGGGGAAACCCTTCGTGGGTACATCCGGCGCTTTTCCCGACAGTGCAACGAGCTGCCCAACGTCGTCGACTCCGATGTCATAGGAGCCTTCCTGTCTGGGACCACCTGCGAGTCCCTGATCCACAAGCTGGGACGTAATGGTCCGCGAACCACCAAGGAGCTCCTCGACATTGTCACCAGCCACGACTCGGGCGAGGAGGCGGTCGGGGCAATTTTTGACCGTCTCAAGGGCAAGACGAAGCGGGACGAGGACACCGGCGAAGGCGCCTCCAACCGTCCCAGCAAGAAGAAGAACAAGCAGCGGCGTGAGGGCTTGCTCGTGGCCGTCGCATACCGCAAGGGGGGTCGGAAGCCTGCCGAGGGTACCCCGAACCACTTTGAGAAGCTGCTCGAAGGGCTATGCCCGAACTATGCCTTCACCTTCAAGCATCTATACAAGGACCGCGGCCTCATGAAGCGGTTCTTGTCCGAAGGCTCCAACAAGGGGGAGCATGGGGGGACCCTAAGCCGGCTGCAGACGACGCCAAGGGGAAGGACAGCGGCTTTTCGACACTGGATGGCTGCATTATGATCTTTGGAGGGTCGGGGGCCTACGACTCCAAGCGCCGCTAGAAGCTTGCGCGCCGCGAGGTCTATACGATCGAGCTAGCCGCGCTTTCCTTCCTCCGATGGTCGGAGTCCGCCATAACCTTTGATCGGACCGACCACCCGGAAAGCGTTCCGCATCCGGGACGATATCCGCTCGTGATCGACCTGATCATCGGCACGAAGCGGCTCACCAATGTACTGATGGATGGAGGCAGCAGCCTCAACATTATGTACGCTGAAACGCTCGACTCCATGGGCATCGACCGAGCGCGCGTCCGGCCGACCGGGGCGCCTTTCTACGGCATCGTGCCTGGAACGCAGGCCGTGCCACTCGGGCAGATCGATCTGCCCGTCATCTTCGGGGGTCCGTCCAATTATAGGACGGAGACCCTCACCTTCGAGGTGGTCGGGTTCCATGGAACCTACCACGTCATCCTGGGACGTCCATGCTACGCGAAGTTCATGGCCGATGCCGGGTCCACGTGGGGTCATCACCATTGGCACCTCCTTCCAGCGCGCCTACGAGTGCGAGGTCGAGTGCTGCGAGCACGCCACGGCAATTGTCGCCTTCAAAGAGCTCGCGGTCATTAGGAAGGAGGTCGCCGAAGAAGCACCCGACCCAAGCGGTCGACCGGGTCTTTTGAACCTGTAGAGGGCGCCAAGGAGGTCCTCGTAGACCCCAGTGGCTCCAAGGGCAAAGTGGTGCGCATTGGCATCACGCTTTCCTCCGAATAGAAAAACACGCTTGTCTTCCTCTGCGCCCCCAGAGACATCTTTGTGTGGAAACCCTCGGACATGCTAGGCATTCCGAGAGAAGTCGCCGAGCACGCCTTGAAGATCAGTCCAGGCTCCAAAGCTGGTGAAGCAGCGCCTGCATCGTTTCGATGAGGAGAAACGCAGGGCAATCCGCGAGGAGATTGCGAAGCTTTTGGTGGTCGGGTTCAAGGAAGTATACCACCCCGAGTGGTTAGCCAATCCTGTTATTGTACGAAAAAAGAGTGGAAAATGGAGAATGTGTGTTGAGTACACGGGTCTCAACAAAGCGTGTCCAAAGGATCTGTTTCCTTTGCCACGCATAGACCAAGTAGTCGACTCAACCTTAGGGTGCGAAACCCTTTGCTTCCTTGATGCGTACTCTGGGTACCATCAAATCGCGATGAAAGAGTCCGACTAGCTCGCGACATCTTTCATCACCCCATTTGGATAGTTCTGCTACGTCACAATGTCGTTCGGGCTATGTTCCAGCGTTGCATGCTCAAGTGTTTCAGGGACCTCATCGGGCGAACCGTTGAGGCCTACGTGGATAACATTGTGGTCAAACCCAAACGGGCTGACCAGGTCATAGCCGACCTAGAATAGACCTTCGCGAAACTCCGAGCAAACGGCATTAAGCTCAACCCCGAGAAGTGCGTTTTTGGGGTCCCAAGAGGTATACTGCTGGGTTTTATCGTCTCCAAGCGTGGCATCGAAGCCAACCCGAAGATCTCGGCCATCACGAGGATGGGCCTGATTTAGAACATAAAGGGAGTACAACGAGTTGCAGGGTGCCTCGCCGCGCTCAGCCGCTTTATCTCGCGCCTTGGTGAACGAGGTCTCCCCCTCTATCGGCTCCTGAAGAAGGTTGACTGTTTCGAATGGACGCCCGAGGCCCAGGAGGCACTTGACACGGTCAAGCAACATTTGACGAAGGCCCCGATCCTAGTCCCCCTGATCAATGGGGAATCGCTTCTGTGCTACATCGCGGCCACCACGCAAGTGGTCAGCGCCGCCCTGGTGGTAGAACGAGAAGAGGGACACGTCCTCAAAGTGCAGCGTCCCGTATACTACATTAGCGAGGTCTTGTCCGATTCCAAGACCCGCTACCCCCAAATCCAAAAGCTCCTGTACACCGTCCTTATCGCCAAAAGACAGTTGCGTCACTACTTCAAGTCGCATCCAGTGACGGTCGTGACATCCTTCCCTCTCGGCGAGGTCGTCCAAAACAGGGATGCCACGGGAAGAATCGCCAAGTGGGTACTCGAGCTGATGGGTCAAGGCATTTCATATGCCCCCTGGACGTTGCCCTCCTCCGCTTGGCCAGATACCAGCAAGCGTTACGCCGATACCATAGCCGTCGAGTGCGGGGTCGGGCCTTCAACGTCGGGAACCTGGTGCTCCGCCTCGTCTAGAGCAACAAGAACAGCCACAAGCTCTCTCCACCGTGGGAGGGACCATACGTCATCGCGGAGGTGCTCTGACCAGGCACCTACAAGCTCAAGACCATCGACGACGAAGTCTTCGTCAATGCCTGAAACATCGAGCAACTACGTCGCTTTTACCCTTAATATATGCACACTTTCTCTTATCAGTTTTGCTATCGACTCCCTAATCTTTAGTGACACCCGACCCCAGCAACGACAAGGGGTCGGGCCTCACCCGGGGGCTAATAAGAGCATATCTATCCGGTAGACATTCTCTATGTCCGACCATTTCTCACATTGAGACCTGGAAACAAGGGTTACGGAAACGAACGTTGAGTAAAGCCGGTCGGACTGTAAGAAACCTACGCCGCAGCGGCTACGACATTTTTGCTCACCAGCGTGATCAGAGTTTTTTCCGCACCCCCAAACTTTTTAGCCTTAACTATGGAAAGAGTCGGTACGCGTCTAAGAGTACATTCACCTAGCAAACATTCTCTGTGCCCGACCATCTCTCACGTTGAGACCTAGAAGCTAGGGTTGCGAAAACGAACGCTGAGTAAAACTGGTCGGACTGCAAGAAACCTACAACCCAGCGGCTACTGCGTTTTTGCTCACCAGCGTGATCAGTTTGTTCACCCACACCCTAGGCTTTACGGCCTCAACGACGGAAAGGGTCGGAACGAACCAACCTTTTTATACAAAAAAAGGGAGAAGGGCTAAAAAGTTGTTTGGCCATAACAAAATTTAAGAGCTTGTCCATTTATTACAAGTTCGCCGCCTGGTTTATCTGTCTAACTAATTTTTTGGGCGGGATGATCTCATCCTCTATCTCCGCAGGTAAGTCCTGTGCCAGCGGGTCACACAAGTCGATCGGATGGCTTGGCCGCTGCCG